>NC_092643.1:34197157-34383747 GCF_039555335.1 Amphiura filiformis
CGCGTATGTATCGCGCTGGATGCGTATGAACTGGTGCGGAATACGCGAACGCGCTAGCAGTACGCGCAACAGAATACGGAAGTTATTGAAACAAGTTTCGTTCATTTTATAATGAGGGAGTTTTATGACGTTACTTTGCTTTGCTTAGTTTTTGCTATAAAAAAATTGTTTACAGTTACTAAAATAATATTTAACTGACTAAGAATGAGAATAAACAATAGGAATTTTTATTTTGCCTATCCTCTACCGTGTGATAGACGACAGGCAGGTCCAATATTTTGAGTAGTGGATGCCGGCGCATCCTATCGTTTATTCTCTAAATATAAGCCTACGTACACTTTACTTTTACTGTCACTAATATAATTATATAAACTTTTTCATAACAAATTTATACTAGTATTTTGATGTAAATAATATCAGTATAATTTCGAGTTCAACTGAATGCTTTCATCATGATTAACATCAAAAATAGACTATGGCATAGTCTAGTGGTTGTTTGACATTCATACCACTTTCCCTTCCGGAGATATCGTATATTTCCCGTTTGGGAAATCTTAGGAGATTTCCGGAAATCTGAACTTAAAATGACTTTACGGAAAATAAGTTTTTGATGTACAATAGTAGCCTTGAATGTTCTTTTTAAAACTACTAAAACCAAAAGGAACTGTTTTAGGTTACTATGTTTGAAAAATATCATTGTGGTAAATACGCCTATTCTCGGTCACTTAAGAAACAACCCGCTCTATTTCTTGCGTAAATGATTATAAAAGTTAGCTATATGGGAACGTGCATTCCACACAACACCCCGTTTAACATACCCTGCATGACATCTTCCATTGAACTTGTATTGGAAGTATAAGGTCAAAAGGTCAAAGTTGGCGACAACTCCTATTCTCGGTCACTAAACTCCTATTCTCGGTCACCGCATAGTTTTTCTATACCTATTCTCGGTCATTCTCTTTTGGAAGCCTGGTTGATAGGTATGATGCGGTTTTGATAACTTAAACCCATAATAAAGTACGTGTGCAGGCGGCGGATGACATGATCGACCCGCCAACTCGTGAAACCGCCCGGCCGTATGGCATTTTCCATATACTCGGTTAGTTTTGTGGGGTTCATTATCGACCCCCAACGGTTTTAGCTTGTATTTATATTGTTTATCAACATAGGCCTATTTGTTTGTGATATTTCAAGCGTTTTAAAATTTCAAAATAATCCCATTCAATTACACGGTTGACGATGAAAATTTACTGAATTTAGGGACTGCACGTCATACACCACCTGTACGTGTGCAGTATTCTCAGATATATTGACAAGGATCGATCCTTTCAAAACGGTTTATTGGCAAACATTTTCGTACCATCCGATCGGGGTCCGAGGTGGTCCTATTTTGTGGGAGCGCACAGCGGAATGCGGTTGCACGCCCGACTAGTCCAGGAGCAAGATCACACAAGGCCCTAAATAAGGAGTTCGTTCACCCCACTACATACAAGGTTTGACACCATAGGTAGTTAGTATGGACCCTCTAGATCACTGCTAAGTAGGTAGTGGTCTCAAATTGTGGTAACACTTTTTTACAGGTCATTTTATATATGGACGTATAATTACATAAAATCACAAAAAATAGGGCAAAATTAAGGGATAGGGGAGATATAAATTCCCATAACTCAACTTTTACTTATAATAATGAATTTAATTTGGTATGACTATGTAGCTAATTGATTGTTCTAACTAGTATTATTTGAAAGCAAACCTAGGTTTCATTAGATCATGATTGGAAGTGGCCAGTCCATACACTAGTGGAAAATCAGATTTTTCACAACAATGCGTAGGGTGGGTGTTTTTATGGCACTGGCTTCAAATTTTACTATTGTGCCAATTTCTATTTTCAAAATTAATTAAGCTCCATTTTTTAATTTTGTTTTTAATATCAAGCATATCTAGGCAAACATTGATGTTCTGGTTCAAATATTTATATAAGTGCATGTTTGCGTGCATGTTGGTTTGTGTTGTGTAGGTTTGGGGGTAGGTGGGGTGGGTATGTGGGTGTGGGGTGGGTGTGTATAGGGTTCGGGGTTGGGGTGTTTTACGTGTCTTAATATGTCACTCAGCTGAACTATATAAGTTCCATTAACAAAATTTGTTTGGTAAGTTACCATTCATGTAATATTTTGAATATTAATATGTGCGGGGTGAGATCAACCACTGCTTGTCAGGAAAATAGACTGAAAATGTAAAAAAAGTTACTTTTCCACATGTAGCAGCGCGTGTAACAATATTAAGGGTAGGGGAAATATAAACCATCATAACTCAACTTCAACTCATGATAATGAATTCATTTTGGAATTAATATGTAGCTAATTGATTGTTCAAATGTTTTAGTATTATTTTAAAGCAAAACAAACATTATTTGTCAGGTAGATAGACATAAAATGTGAGAAAAGGTTAATTTTTCATGTATAACCATGTCAAATATGGTATTATTAAGGGTTAGGGAAATAAAACCACCATAACTCAACCTTTACTCATAATAATGAATTCATTTTGGTATCAACATGTAGCTAATTGATTGTTTTAACTTTCCAGTATTATTTTTAACAGAAAAACCATCAGGTCTACATAAAGTGTGAAAAAATGTTAATTTTCCAATGTGTAACAGTGTAAAATATGACAATATTAAGGGGTAGGGACGTACAATCCAACATAACTCAATGTTTATTCATTATAATTTATTCATTTTGGCATCAATACATAGCTATTTGGTTCTTGTAATCTTTTAAAGCAAAATGACCATTAGTTGTTAGTTGTATAGACTTAATAATGTAAAAAATATCAATTTTTCAAGTGTAGAAGCGTAAAATATGACAATATTAAGGTGTAAGGGGACATACAAATCACCAAAACACAGGACTTACACACTTAAAACTACGGGGTCAAAAAATGACCCAAACGGGGTCATTTTTGACCCCAGCATAGTTATCAACTAAACACCATACCACTAACGGGGTCATTTTGACCAATTTGGGTCAAATAGTAACCCCATTGGGGTCAAAATATTACCACATTTCGGGGTCAAATGAAATGACCCCTTCAAAAGGGTTGCCTTATTGGGTTACTTAATGACCTCATTTCGGGGTCAAATGAAATGACCCATGTGTAAGGGTTGTTTTATAGGGTTACTAAATAACCACATTTAGGGGTTGTTTGGATTTTTTTAGTAGGCCTATGGTCATGCTTGTCCCACCCGCATAAGTGTGTTTCTGCACAGAGAAAGCATTACATAAACAGCAAACTGCAAATGCGTCTGTGTATCACACTCACACACAGTCAGTCATCGCCTATGACAGTTCACGTATTATAAGCTTACATGATATAAGCTTATAACAACTGCAGCCAAGACACCAGCCACGACAGCATGAAATTGGAATGAATCTGCGTGCATAGACAAGGGTCTATGCATCCATGCAGTCTCACTTTTCAACTAACTTTTCATATTCCATCATGCGACAATCCGCTGAGCTGCACAATCAGAACAAATATGGCGCTGATGTGACCACGTGAGCCGATGCACACCGTGTGTGCAAATAGTTCCGAAATGCAAGTCATTATAAAGTTGACAAATTGGGTAACTTCGGTCAAAAAATTAGTTTTATTTATTAATCAACAAACATTAATTGCAGCTCATGTTTAAACTCAAAATTGAGATTTTCAAAGCGGAAGATTGAAACTGATATCAATGCGCGACGGTATCGGCAAATGACCACTAAGTTTTTGACCACGTTCGTCGTGGCTAAAATGACCTCGTGAATGTGGTCAAATTAAAACAGTACAACCCCCTTGAAGGGTCAAAACAACCCCAAACGTGGTCAATTCAAAATGACCACGGAAAATATAACCCCGTAGTTTTTAGTGTGTACTGATGAAAATGAATTCATTTTGGTAACAATATGTAGCTAATTGATAGTTCCAACTTTCTAGTATTATTTTAAAAGCAATTAAACCATTAGTTGTCAGCTAGATAGACATAAAATATACGAAAATGTTAATATTCCATGTCTAACAGCGTAAAATATGACAATATTAAGGGATAGGGGACATTCAAATCACCAAAACTCAAGTTTTGCGGGTGAAAATGAATTCATTTTGGTATCAATATGTAGCTATTTGATTGTTCTCATTTTCTAGCATTATTTTAAAAGCATTTAAACCATTAGTTGTCAGGTAGTTAAACATAATATATGAGAAATATGTTAATATTCCATATCTAACAACGTAAAATATGACAATATTAAGGGTAGGGGACATACAAATCACGAAAAACTCAAGTTTTGCTGATGAAAATGAATTCATTTTGGTATCAATATGTAGCTAATTGGTTGTTCTAACTTTCTAGTAATTATTTTAAAAGCAATTTTAAAAGCAATTTTAAAAACCATTAGTTGTCAGGTAGATAGACATAAAATGTGAAAAAAGGGTTAATTTCCATGGGTAGCAACATAAAATAATAACAATATTAAGGGGTAGGGGACATACAAATCACCAAAACTCACGTTTTACTGATGAAAATGAATTCATTTGGTATCAATACCACTGCAGATCGATCAGTGGCGTAACTACGGGGGGGGGCAGGGGAGGGACAACATACCTTAGGGGCGGCCAAATTGACCAATTTAGCATCCAAGCGATGAAAGTCACATTTTTGCGCTACGGGCACCTAAACAGCGCCCTCACGAATTTCAGCCGACAATTTCGCCTCCTTACGAGTTCCGGCCTTGATATTATTCCGACAGCCTGTCACTAATTCACAATCGATTTGAAACATTTTTTGAATAGATTTTTAATGTTGAGGTCCTACTATGTTGTTCCCAAAACAAGCACGATTGACTTGAATTTAGTACCCACGAGAGGCTGATACATTTTGCTCAGGCGCTAGTTTTAACCGGAACTATACAAGGTTACACTAAATGCGGAAGGAGTTAGTGTTGTGCCCCCTTGAAGAATAGCACAATCGCGCTAATAGCACGCTATAAGGTCGAGGTCATTTTAAGAATAGCACAATAGCGCTAATAGCACCCCTCCAATGTACAAGAATTCAAAAATAACATTATTGCGATAATAACGCGCTATATGCCCCTAAGGCCAAAACAATTTCCAGAGCACAATAGCACTAATAGCACGCTATAAGGCCTAACCATTTTAAGAATAGCACCATAGCGCTAATAGCACGCTATAAGGTCTAACCATAAGAATAGCGCGCTAATAACACCCTCCAAGTAATAGGAGAACTCAAAAATAGCATAACCATGATAACTGCGCTAATAATATATTAACATTTAAAGCTATTTTTAATGTCCCTAATGGTTTTTTTCTAAGTCCTCAAAAAATAACACTGTCAATTGCACAAATAGCACACCCATGAAAATAGCGGTGCTATTTGTGCTAACATGTATATAAAGTAATGACAAAATTGCGCTAATAGCACGTGTAGGCCTGAGGAGATAGTGTATGTTATCTGCGCAAGTCAGTTATAGCGCCTTTCTCGGACCAGGGCAGGAACCATTTTTGCCGACCGAAATGTGACATTGTTGACCCAATTTTCCGACCGAAAAAGCTCGAAAATACGACAGGGTAGGGGATGGGTAAGGGGTAGAGGAGGGGAGGGGCGGGCGGTCACAAATAATTTCTCCTCGCTCATTTGTATTCGACAAATGGCTATAGGCCTGCTGAGCAAAATGCAACACTTCTCATGTGCTCATGCATGATCATTTGTAGGACACATGGCAACAACAATGTCAACATAGCTCATACTAGGGAACACTGACCGAGAATAGGAATGCCAACGGAATTCGTATGCCTATTCTCGGACACCCATGTTTCTATGGAATTTACATAAACACAACACCAATCATTTGCTATGGTGTTATTTACGATGCAGATGGATCAACTTGTTAAAATTACAGCTTTAAAATGCATGTACAATTTCGCATCACTGATTATATTACAATATCACCTCTTAAATGACGTCGTTATTTTTTTTAAATGCCGATATTTCAGGTCACCATACCATCTCAAAATCTATCTTTTGAGGTGAACTGTGCTGTCGTGATATTAAAAAGTCACCAAAACCTGCAGCACCGGTACGGCTAAATGATTCGTTCGGAAGACACGGCTGAAATTAAAGCAACGATCGTCAGCGGTTGTTCAATACGCTAACTGACCGAGAATAGGCGTGTGACCGAGAATAGGCGTATTGACCCTAATTAACAAAAGCTTCAGAAATGCTCAAAATATAACATTTTGCCGTATTTAATTAATTACAGTTAAAAAGTAAATGAGATATTTCATTTTTTCTTTTTGATTTTGAAAGCGTTAGTCAAGTTACATACAGAACTGCAAACAAATGGGCTCAAATTTGATTGCAAAGGTGGTTTCTAGAAAAGGGTAAATTTATTTTGTTGCAAAAGCCCTTACATCCACAAAAGGCGCGATATAAAAGAAATTATAAAATAAATAGGAGGGCTTGAACATTGTACTAATCCTATTCGTTTAGTTTCTATTCATCAACACTTTATTAAAACCCAAATTAAATCAAATCGAACAAGTAATAGTTAAATAAAAAATTTTTTAAAGCTGTTTTTCTCCAAAAAAAGTCAAAAAGTGGATGTAAGGGCTTTTGCAACAAAGCTCTTCAATGATCTGAGTAACCACAACGTTATAAAAAATGTCCTATAGACGAAATGATGCGTCCTTGTTTTCTACATAAAGAGTGAAAAACTCACTCCCAAAAGAGTGATTCACTTATTAGACCACTCAAAAGGAGTGAAATGTGTTTTTAACTTTAGAACCACTCAAAAGAGTGAAAACCACTCTTTAAGAGTGAATTTTAACTTTTCAAGGAGTTAAATGAAGGACAACTCTAAAAATGTGTTGTCCTTCATTTAACTCATTGAACGAGTTGAAATTCACTCTTTTAGAGTGGTTTCACTCTTTTTTGAGTGGTTGTGATGTTTAAAAAACACATTTCACTCATTTTTGAGTGGTTTTATAAGTGAATCACTCTTTGGGGAGTGAGTTTTCACTCTTTTACATTTAGAGAGTGGCGGAATTTTAAACTGCATTCCATCACCCGTGTTACACGTAGACAAAAGAATGATGAAAGTTTACAACACAATACAATATAACATCCATTTTAAGCGGCTTTAATTCAGACAATTGGGCAGTCACAATACCAGCTTGGTGCGCCGGGACCCAGTAATGGCCGACCAAATCCTGACCATGACTTGGCTCGTCTATAGACGAATCCAACGAGCCAAGCCAGCCAAGCGAGTCAGGATTTGGTCGGCCATATTTGGGTACCCGCATGCACCAAACAGGTGTTGTGAGTACCCAATTGGGTGGATTAAACCCGCTTTCGATGTTAGATTCTTTTATGTTGTAATGCGTGAAATTGGATTCGTCTATACCTATAAAGCAGAAAGCAGAGCCATGCGCTGAGGTCACGCATCAATCACAGATACACTGTGCAGCTAGTATTATGAACACGGACAATAAGTTGCAGCATTGCGCATCATGTCGTATTTTTCAGGAAAAACTTAAATCGACCGACCGACCTAGGTTTTGGCACCTGAAGCTCTTAAACTGATTTATTTTTAGTGTACAATTTCATTTTTCAATATGTTTCTTTTATGCAATAAGTTCAACCATGAAAAAAAGAGAAAAATAAAAGGAATAGACTAATCTATTTTCACGCATTCCTACACCTCAATGGCAGCCATAGCTGGGTCCCCCTTAGATCTATCCCAAATGTGAAATGATGTGGCCTTGGCAGGGATATTAAACTGCATTCCATCACCCATGTTACACGTAGACAAAAGAATGATGAAAGTTTACAACACATTACAATTCAACATCGATTTTAAGCGGATTTAATCCACCCAATTGGGCAGTAACAACACCAGTTTAGTGCAGACGGTACCAATAATGGCCGACTGAATTCTGACCATCACTTGGCTCGATGGATTCGTCTATACAGAAAGAATATGAAAATAAAAAATGTACTTGTGTCATCTTGCGCTGATAAACTAAACTGCGGTTCATTTTATGGGACACTTTGTATATACAACAAGTGTGTAAGTATGTTGTTTTTTAATTTATAACTGCTAACAGTATATTTTGAATGGCTCTGTAAATGAAATGACTTCACATAGCCATCAGGTAACCTCTGTAGATAGCAATGACTTCACAGAGCAACCATCTATCTTTAGTAGTTTGCAATGACTTCACAGAGCAATTAGCTATCTACAGTAGATAGCACTGGCTATCTTCAGTAGATACCACTGACTTTACATAACAATCAGCTACCAATAGTAGATACCACTGACTTAACATAGCCAACAGATATCTTCAGTAGATAGTATTGATTTCACAGAGCAATCGGCTATTTTCGTTTGTTAGCACTGACTTCACATAGCCATCGGTTATCTTCGGTAGATAGCAATGACTTCACAGAGCTTGCGCTCATAAACTTAACTGGTTTTAGGATCCGACTTTGAAACTTCCAAGAAGGATGACTAAATAATATCTGAAAAAAATAACATTGTTTTGTTGAACCATCACAAAATAATGCGGTTCATTTTATGGGACACTTTGTACAACAACTTTCTAAATGAAATATTGCCATTAGTTCTTTCTGGTTCTGTTATATCAGGTGGTGGCGGATGCAATATCGCCATTTTTGACGTCGCCATTGGATTAACACATAAACTTGAAATCTTGACAAACAATTCTAAATTTGTTATGGGATATCAAAGCAAAATTATCTTACTCTAAAAACGTTGGGGTACGACAATGTACCACACTGTACGTATGTTATTTTTCAATTTATACATGCTAATCGTCTATTTTGAATAGGGCTGTCAGGCTTGTATTTTCGCCAGCCTCGAACGTCACGTGTCACGTGTCCTATACCGCCTGTGTTATATCATATTCTAGAAGTGCGTGATCAACGTTAACCACATAATCAAAAAATGTAAATATACACGTTTACTTACAAAGAGTCATCAATAGCCAGAGTAACATCATCTTCCAAGAAAAACAATGCTTCAAACTTTCTGCCATCATTGTTCTGCTATTTGTAATGTTGTAGCTACTGGTTCGATGTTTAACTAATTACGCTTCAATTGTCAGTCCAAGTACCTGAGTATAAATGAGAAGTTGAAGTCTTATTGGTTTCTTTAAATAGTAAATTTCAGACAACATTTACATTTTTAACATGCAAAGTGTTTTAAATGGATTTTCAGATGCCAAGATAAAAATCTGTTGTGACGCAGCTGTAAATGAGACGCATAGTCTCCAGCAATGCGAGGCAAAAATGCAAAAACGTCGAGAAGGAGAACAGACCCATACAAAACTAATTACTCGAGCAGAAATCGCAGGGGTGGGCAGGGTGGACGACTCGCCCACCCTGGAAAAATCTGGGGGATTTTGGAGAGATAAGGGAAAAAGAGAGAAAGGAAAGGAAAGAAGAAGAAAAAAGAGAGAAGGGGAAGGAAAGAAGAGAAAAGGAAGAGGGAATGGGGAAAAGAAAGGGTCAAGAGGGAAGGAAAGGCAACAGAGAGGAAACGAGAATAAGAGGGAAATGAAAAAACAAAAGGGATAATTGCGTTTCAACACCTGATGCACAGAATGGTGTCACTTCAATCTGTTGTTGTTCTCACGAGTGTAGGAGCAAGCACACATCCCTGCTTCACTCCACTCCTAATTTGGAAGGCAACAGAGAATCATCCAATTTTCTCGAGTAGTGTCAAGAGACCTTTCCTGCTGACTAGATCGAATGCCTTTGTCAGGTCGATGAATGCAATGAAGAGTGGTTGTCTCTGCTCCCGACATTTTTCTTGAAGTTGCCGTACGGAGAATATCATATCGATGGTTGGCCTCCCAGACCTGAAGCCACATTGTGATTCAGGGTAAACACGCTCAGCAAGCGTCTGCAACCTGTTGAGGACCACGCGGGCAAAGAGATACCCCGGTAGTTGTTACAATCGTTGCGGTCACCTTTGTTTCTGTAGAGCGTAACTATAACAGAGTCTCGCATATCCTGGGGTAAAATAAAAGCGCAGTGATTTATAGTGCGCTACGCACAAGCACAACGCCTAGACGTTGATCCACAAGCCTCAGCATACTTTACAGATTGCCGTTGACAACTATGGCCCCACACCATTCCATAAACCATTTAACATTCAGGGACTTTGCTGCTTCAAGGGCGCATACCCTAGACATTCCACAAATAACCTTCGCAACCAGAAGTTGTTGATTTCAATGCCCCGGCTGGGATTTCTGAACTGCAGAAGCTTACCATATTCTTGCAACACACATATTCAACTGTAAGCCTTACAATAGGTTTTAGAGAAATCGGGATATATTTCTACCCTGAATGTAGTATTCATAGTTTTCTAACCTGAATGTAGGCATCCATTGATATTTCAACAACTCTTCCTATACCTTTGTGTACAGGAGCCAACCGTTGTTAAACCGTGATGAATCCACACTTTTACTGTAGCGTATACGCGAACGCGAGCGAGACTACGCATTACGCGGGAGCGCGTAAAATTCGTCATGTCTGGAACTTTTGTGCGTGCAATGCGTGTGCAAGCTTGCAAGTTGAATCTGAGAGCTGTTGAATTCAGTATTTTTCAGGTAGCGGCTAAACATTGCCGTTTTATTCTGTAGGCCCTAGTTTTATTGCTGATATCAACAGAGAAATCATCGAAGTTTTTGTAAAGATGAGTGGCAATGATTAAGTGATATTCCTCGTGAAATAATCGTGAATTATACGATCTTTAGCTTCTTTTCGTTAGTTGAAAGGATTCAATCATGCCATTGTTAGTTCATCACCGTTTAACAACTCGCGTCCGGCGCGTCTGCGTGGTTTACTTCGCTGCGAAGTAAACCACGCAGACGACGCGGCCGCATCGTTGTTAAACGGTGATGAACAACGGTGAAACATGATTGAATCCCTAAATCAATAGCAGATACACCAAAATACATGTTTCGCTTTTTACATTGTAGGAATAAATACCAGAATGATTTCAAGTGGCGGTCACTCACGTCATCTCAATTAAAGCCTTCTGTACGATTTCCTTCAACTTTTACATTTGTTATTCTATAAAATCTATACTCAAAATGCTGAAACAATACTAGTAATAATTTTAAGGAAGGGTTTATATAGGAGGACATAAAGTCATAATTTTATGAATTATGATTTTATGAACTTTGCTCTGTTGACTTACAAACACAGTTTGTTTGTTTTTTTTGTTTTTTAATTTTTAACCAACAATTTAGCAGTTATGAGGCCCGAAAGTTTCCATAATTCCAGGGTTCAGACCAACCTTAACGGAACCAATATCATATTTTTCTACGGTGATGAGTTCAGGAGCTACAAGGTGGAATAGGTAAAATGTTAAAACTTTCATACACAGAGGTCAAAATTGGTCACAAATGGTCCGATTTCGGCGAAACTGGTGTCAAATTACTCCCCTTAACATAAAAAAAATCTCAAACATATACTTAATTCACAATTTTGGTGCAATTTGAATTGTCATGTCCCCCTTCAGAGTTAATGCAGCCAAGTCCATATGTATAATGTATATTTTATATGCATATATTCTTTGACCCATGATTTCATCCGATTCCGAGGTTATACATTTCTCACACAAATTATTTTCCTATTTGCTATTGTTGAGAGGAGTAATTTGAGCCTAGACGTGATTGAATCGGTAAAATGTGGCCTCCATGCATGAGATATTTGACCTTTAAACTAATTTACTCTATAATCGGATTAACTACCATAGCAATAGGTGAAAACAATTTTTGAATATACCGCGCTGTACTGGTACATTCACGTGGTACCTCTGCATTGAACCATATCATGCTGATCACTCGCACCTGTCACATTAATATCTTTGACAATTGCATTTAATCTATGATTGCAGACATACACAGGTGATGATAGACTACCCCGTAGTCCACTTGCCCATTGTGCATACTCTGGATATTGTATTTAAGCTTAAAACTCTGATTTAATTAAGTGTGTGCACAATTGATAGATTTTCACATCTGATCTTTTCAGTCACCCTACTCCCTCTCTTTGTTAGCTTCCCAAGTAGACTACTGACTTTGTCTTGCGGTTAAGATTTTAACACGGGACTCTATGGAGAGTTAGGCCAATTTCTGGCCTAACTAAATTTGCCATGATGTATTAATGCATCTTCAAATGGATCTGTCTTGTGATTGGTCGCCCATATCTCGCTATGGTTTAAATCTTCTGGGCCCGCGCCATTACCATTAACTACACCGTACACAACTGTCTGTGGTATTTGCGGCGCTTTTGTGTTGACGCGAATGTTAATCTCTCATCAAACATCTAGCGCGTACTTGTGGTTAATGGACTGATAAACAAGCATCATGCAGTTATTGTTAACTACATGTATACACACAACACAGGGGCGCTCACCATAGGCAATTGAACCCTACTGGTAGCGCTGTATCGTAGCTATTGGGGATGAACTAGTTAGTATCATATATCAAAAAGTATAAAAGCTATGATTTTAGTACTTTTTCTGTTTCAATTACTTATTCTTTTCCAAATATCTGAATCTTCAACCCGGTACAAGCTTTAATAACGGGGGAACATACATTTTTTTTAAAAGAAATCCTACCATCTATCCAAACTCGCCGTGTTATTCCAATGCACATTTTACTTCACCGGGCAGCCATTTTTTTTGATCGTATTTTGGCGTCATAAAACCGTCAAAGGTACAAATTTAGTACTTTCTGCCAATCAATTATGGCTTATTCTCTACAGGTCAATCTTTAAATAATTGGCATAGTCCTTATAATAACGGTACTCCGCCTTGATGAGTAAATGACAGCAAACAGCTGCAAACCAGTAAAAAATTTCCCAAAACTCGGTCAGTGGGGCTCCGTTCGTACATGTCAATAGAGTCATTATCGATTGGATTAGTCGTCCGTAGCGGACAATTCGGTCGCTGATTGGATCAATATTATCAGGTGGTAATAAATTTGCATTGGACAATAGATTACTATATAATGGTTTAGTACTGCATGTATCGGTTTAATCTTCAATAAGCGGGTTTATGGCTGGAAAGGTCACGGTGAATTCGCCGTGGACGTAAGTGCACTATGGTATGCTTGACAGTGTGTTTTTAGAGAGCAAAGTCCAGGGGATAAAGTTCTGCTTACAATTCAAAGTCCATAGTCGAATTTTCGGGGTTCACTATCAATAAACTGGTAGATTCCAAAATCAGAATTGTTCAGTATTAAAGTGAGCCATTATAATTATGCAATTACTTTTATTGTCACTAATCATCTGATATTTTTAACTCTTCATGACCATTTTACTATTGAATACTTTAATTTTAATAAACATCAGTATAATTTTGAGTTCAACGAAATGGGTTCATCATGACTAATAATAACATATTTTTAATAAAATCCGACTATGGCATAGTCTAAGGTGATGAGTGCAGCGCGATGCATTCAAAAATTGTTTTCACCTATTGCTATGGTAGTTAATTATTACATCACTTCGCCAGCGTATAACTCCTGAACTAAGCACCCTAGTGCAATATGACAATTGACTTTGTTATTCCTTACAATGAACTAATTTGTATTATATTTTGTTGCAGTGTGTGAGATGCAATTTATGTTTTTATTATCATTTTGTAAACAAAACACTATTTGACTAAACTGATTTTGTGCAAATGATTTTGTGCTTTCATCGCTAGGAGGGGGCGCAGAATCGATGCTGAATTGGTCAATCTGGCACCCCCTAAGGGTGGAGCCCAGGGCACGTGCCCCAATCTGCCCTCCCCCGTCGCTACGCCACTGATGATTAATAACATATTTATACATTTATACTTATCTCGCTATTCATCGCAAAAATTATTGTACAGATAACCACTTACAATTCTCCCTTCTATTATTTTAAAACTCCTTGTTCATTTTAAAGATCAATTTAACACCGATCATAGTGCAGTTATGCTACACAGCAAACATGATTTGACCTTTGCAGTACTTAAACCTGGTTAAAGGTCCGTGACCCGATCGACAGCATCATCCCCCGATATTTTTCATTGTTGATGAGGTTTTGGTATCACATGATAGATACTATTTTTCTCATTGCTATCCTGAAATTTGACGCTCCAAGGCGATGTATTTCCGAAGAAATCATGAAGCACATCGGCCTTTTGAGGCTACCACTTTGTAAATACTAAAATTACTTTGGATTTATGGACAGGGAATTAATTGCGAATCATCAGTCTCCTCAACAGCTACTTTGGTTTCGCGTCATTCACATTCTGTGAAAAAAGTGAACTACACTAACTGCTGAGGAGACGGCGCGCCGTATAGTTAAAAAATTCCTTGACGATTTCAGTGGGTTAAATGGCTCAATTGGTTAGCGTATTTTGTTTTTACCTTAAGGGTACCCAGTTCAAAATCCGGTAGTAGTAGGTTTTTTTCCTCTCCATTTTTAACCAAAACTTTTTTATATTCATTTGAAATGCACATGTTGCAAGGGGAAATATATTTCGTTTCCTTTTTTTTCTGAAACGGTACGAAAAAGAGTTAAAAACAAATATTTTCCGTTCAATACGGGCCGGGCATTGCAACATTGTCGTCAGGTCTTGTTGCTTGCCTGCCCAGAATGCAATTCAAGCATACCAAGGTATTGGATTGCAAATTTGGCTATTTATTCACATTTACGCTGAAAATGCTCTCGTTTTTTTCACAAAGCAGCATAAAGAAGGCGATATTTGATATTATTATGTAATTTTAAAGACAATCCATATCCAAAACCAATAGGGTTACCCCCTTTAACAGGAAATTACTCCAGCAAAATCAATCGATAAAGCCCATCCTCCACAGTGAATCATAGCGGTGGCAAGCCAATAAAAAATTGAAACAAACAATAGCTATCACCCGATACCATGTATACAAAACATGCCTGAAATGCAATCCTTTATTTCAATCCCACCATGAATATGACCGGTTCTTCATGCTCACAATCATCAGCTATATCTTCACAACTAATCATCACTGGATCAAAGCACTGATGCGTCAATAAAAGGACTCAAATAATAAAAAAAAATGTTGAAATAACTGAAAGGTCTCAAAAAAAGGTCTAAAAGGTTTAAAAGGGTTTGTCTGCGAGTGAGCATGATAACAATCGTATCGACGGATATGTGATAAGGAAACCTCAATATGTTATTACAAACGAAAATGATAGAATCAGACACATGTTCTTGGCTATAATTTATGACTCGTGCCCTGAGGGGCTATTAAAAGCGTATTGTGCGTCAAGGATGAAGATAATAAAGATAACCTGGATATTAAATCTTTAGTTATTAGTAACCATGGTAACATATCCTTCAAACACGTTTTTCTCAGAAACGTATTTTGTCCTTCACGTATGCCACTATTTGTTGCGACTGACCAAGAGTCTAATAACCCGATCTTTCCTATGCCAGTCATGCACTCATAAACCTGCGTTAAATTTGATCGGATCCGGGATCAGCCCGGGGATCATGTCGTGTTTTGGCCACGGTCTAGCTACTTACTCGGCTGGCTCAGCCTGGTGTGGCTCTGAAAAGACACCGTGGTTTTCAAGAAGTACGCAAGGAAATAAGGAGAAACTAACGTATAAGTATACAGACAGAGATATGTACAACGTGGCAACAGTAATTTGGCCATAGGAAATTAAAAAAAATAAGGTGCAGCGAGGTGTATAAAGTACCGTATTAGAACAAAGGTATTGTACACGAGAGAATTGTTTAGCAGATGGTGCACATAGCCATAGCAGCTGAATGTACCAAACCTCTTCAAACAAAACATAACAAACAAGTATAGCCCTCAGTTGTCTGATGATCGCATTTATAGCGTGAAACTGAACTTTCATTCCACAATTCTGCTCGTGTTTATTTATTTATTTATTTATTTATTTATTTATTTATTTATTTATTTATTTATTTATTTATTTATTTATTTATTTATTTATTTATTTATTTATTTATTTATTTATTTATTTATTTATTTATTTATTTATTTATTTTTATTTTATTTATTTATTTATTTATTTATTTGCCAGTACAGGCTTTGGGACAAGCATTTTCTGCAAAAAATGTACTTTATGTCTGTTGCAAATGTTGCAATAGTACACTCTAAATAAATTAGCAATTTATTTATTATTTATTACTAATTCGCAATTATTATTTATTACTAATTTCCAATTAGGGACCAATCAGTTTAAGATTTGAAATTAATCGTATAAGCAGTTGAAGTTGATTGACTAATTTGCTTTGGACTTGTTCCATTCTTCTGGAGACAGATTTGAACTAATACATTTCGTGAAATCGCCCTGGACACAGATCGGGTGCAACACAATTTCATGATTTCAAGTAGCGTTTGTACTAAAAAATGCAACAACAACAACAACAACAACAACAAGCAGCTCGGCGTTTTACAAAAAATATCTAATTAACAAATAAAACAAAGCAGCATGAAACATGGGGGAAGAATTAGTCCGGGAATATATGAGTTTTTGTTTGGCTCTTGAAAGAAGCAACTGTGATAGAGTTTCTGATGATATTTGGTAAAGTGGGAGTGTTCCATAACATTGGGGCAGCATTTGTGAAAGCGCGATCCCCTTGAGCAGTGAAAGTTCTGTTGACAACAAGGCGAGGTTGGTCGTGTCCGGAACGCAGGTTGACAGACGGAATGTAGATGTGAAGGAGTTCAGTGAGGTAAATGGGTGCTTGATTGTGCAGGCACTTGTAAACAAGCAGGATGGTCTTGAAGATGATTCGCTGTTTGACCGGCAACCAGTGCAACTCTTGAATCAGAGGAGAAGTGTTCTCACGTCTGCTTGCCCGGAAAATGAGACGTGCAGAGCGGTTCTTGATCTTTTAAAGCTTTTGTATGTCTTTGGATGTGATGTTAATAAGCAGAGAGTTGCAGTAGTCCAATCTGGATGTTATTAGCGCTCTGACTGCTTGCTTGCAAGTGTCTTTGTCAATGAAACGACGGATTCTGTTGATATTGCGGAGATGGTAGTTAGTGGAGCTAGATATGGAAGCAACCTGAGCTGAGCAGTCATTGACATGTCAGACTCGAACTTGACACCGAGGTTCTTAATGACAGTTGAAGGGATGATGGTGGTATTATCCAAATTCAAAGTGACAGTAGAAAGGTCTTTCAGGTTGTGTTTTGAAGCTAACACCATGAACTCTGTTTTACTTTCGTTTAGCTGCAGCTTGTTAGTGCTCATCCATATCTTAAGTTCTGCAATACAAGCCTGGCTCCTGTAGCTAAAATAGTTGCATGTTTGTCATAATATTAGGTTCTTGTACTTCTTATACCTAAACTCCTATGCTTGAAATTGAAATTAATACTCCATTATTTATCCATAATAAATAAAAATTAATTAGCATATGGTCCAAATCGGCTTTAATACCCAAACTGAGATGGTTCTTCTGTGCAAACTTCCATATAGCAGCATTAAAATAACGAAAATGTCATAGCGATAAATAACAAGTCTGTTTTATGAGTGTGTTGCGAACTATGAGTCGACGCCTATAAATACACCCACGACAAGTAAATATAATTATAACAGTTAATGTTTTCTAGGACAAACGTTTGTTTTCCCACGTGACATCGCATAAGTTCATGACTGTATGTTTACTATGTTCTATACTGGTTTTTACTTTCCATGCTACCAAAGTGGCATGTTTTTCTGGCATATTTTACGTGAACCGGGTACGTGCCGTGCCAAAATGTCACATGTAGTTCTCTATTATGCCGCAGGTAACCATGGTAACAATGTATTATCGGCCATCCGAGTCACAAGCCCTGAATCTCAGCAAGTACCTGAAATAACCTAACTATTCTGAAAAATATCTGAATTTTGGTGAACCGGAATATTAGCCGAAGAATCAGCTGTTGGTTTTAATCAATGGAAAGACGTGTTTACGGCGACTGAAAAATCGTTTGCCCCCAATAGACAACAGACCCCACTGGAAATAAGCGGTTACTGAGATGTTTTCTTATTGCACCCTTGATTAAGATTGGGAATGTTTTTGATATAATTTGGAAGCATGTTCCAATTCCGTATTGCACTGTAATAGAAAGTAGTGCAACCTGAACCTTTGATTTTAGGCACATGGAAATTAAAAAGCCGCCTTCTAGTAGTGTAATTGTGAATTTCAGAGGTTTTAGTAAAAAAACTGGCACAGGTATTATGATATATTATAATGTTCTAAATACGAAATAAAACAAATTGACTAGGGGCCGGCTTTTACGGCCGTTTTGTGGTGGATGGTCACATATTATGTAAATAGCGCTTTCACCCCTGACCCTAGACTATGCCATGGTCGATTTTTGATCAATAAAAGCATGTTATTAATCATGGTGAAAGCATTCAGCTGAACTCGAAATTATACTGATTTTATTACATCAAAATACTAGTATAAAATTGTTATGAAAAAGTTTATATAATTATATTAGTGACAGTAAAAGTAAAGTGTACGTAGGCTTATATTATTGAATGCAACACCGGGATGCAACATATCATAATGTCATAATTATATTGGCACTTCAATACTGAACAATTCTGATTTTAGAATCTACCAGTTTATTAATCGCGAAAGTCCGAGTTAAAAATCGGGAAGCTAAGAAACAGGAGTACGGTGACTGAAAGTTGTGAAAATCTATCAATTGTGCACACATTAATTAAATCAGAGTTTTAAGGGATCTAAAATGAGCGTTTATTGCGTTTCGACAGTATTTTTATGGGACATGAGAGCACCTCAGACCTATCGAATTGCATTCTGAATAAGAAGCATGTCTTTCTGATATCAAATAATTTTCATTTTTGAAAATCACAATATAATACAAATTTTATGACAAATTATAAAAATTTGATATTTTTCAAATTTTGATATATAACAGTCCTCGAAGTAAATTATATAAATCTAATGATATATTCTTAAAGTGTATGTAGCAGGAAGGAAAAGCCGACGGTCAATTGAAAATTTTGACCTTTCAAATTGAAGATAATTTTTTTGGTGTTTTGGGAAAAAAATCCATATCTTCAATACGAAAGGTCAAAATTTTCAATTGATCGTCGGCTTTTCATCCCACCTACATACACTTTAAGTATAAATCATCAGATTTATAAAGTTTACTTCAAGTACTGTTAAATATCAAAAATATCAATTTTAATGATTTGCCATAAAATGTGTATTAAATTGCGAATTTCAAAAATCAAAATTATTTGATATCAGAATGACATTCTTCGTATTCAGAATGCAATTCGATATGTCTGATGTGCTCTAATGTCCCAAAATAAATACTGTCCAAACGTTCATACCCCAGCCCTTAAGCTTAAATACAATATCCAGATTATGCACAATAGGCAAGTGGACTACGGAGTAGTCTACCCTGACCCAGGTCATACTGATGCTGGGCACTAACCTAAGATCAAATTTTGACTTTTAATCTTTGGTATATGCCTAGACTTTGGAACAGTTTTAATGGAAAACAATGGAAAACATTGTTTTCGTTGGATTTGCATTTTATTCAATAAGAAGAACGACGATGTTCAATGTTGACCTCCCAGTCTTTAAAGGAAGTCTCCGGCAATCACAACATTACGCCTTATAAAAAATAATTATCAAGCACGTATCACGTGGTTTTATTTAAAGCAAACTCATACTCATAGTGACCATAGATACGAATAAAAACACCCGTCTCTGAACACGCAATATTCAAAATTCCCGGGCGCCGAAATTGTTGAGTGCAATGACGTCCCAGTAATTCAGCATCGAAGTGGTTACGTAATTCTCTTGGTTACCGGATCACGCTACTTTGGTATGCCTTCGAGTGCCATATACTTTATGTGGTGATCATTTCGATCGTGGTTCATTACTCTAGCGCGTGATCCCGTTGACATAGTAACATTACGTAACTTCGATACTGAATACAATGAAGGCTGACGACAATTGAGCACAAATAATCATTTCGTCATTGCACTTAGACGGCGCGGGAACTTATTTGAATATCGCGTGTTGAGAGCGGACTGTTTTTATTTGTTTTTATGGTCAATATAAGTTTGTTTTAAATAAAACCACATGATTTGTGCTTGATAATTATTTTTATAGCATATAAGGCATAATGTTATGATTGCCGGAGATTGTTCTTTTTGGTTTAATTTAATAAGCCAAAAATAAGAAATCTATTAGTACGTTACAAAGGTGATATATTTTCTCCAAGGTTTGTAATGAAATTTGGTGAATGTTTATCCTCATGAGTAAGGTGTAACATCAACGTCATTATTATAACAAAGTTATGATGTTTCATTGCAAAGTACCACAATGTCTTTTTGAAAGACATTTCTTGTCACGTGTTCAAAAGATCTGCATGTACTAGTACAGACCAGCAGAAAAGCAACACAGCAGGGACTTGAAGGTCTCTGTATAGAATTAAAACCATTATATGGGGAAGTCAAAGGTAATATTCTATCTTGTTTTGTTTTGTGGATAATAATTATTGAAAATGTTAGGCCCTATTAAAGCCATATTATAACATTTCTGTAAAAATAGATTAGTATTTATTTTACTGTCAGATATGTCCCCTTTTAATTTTGAGCTGAACAAGTGAGGTAAAGCATAGAAAATTGGAATTTACTACTAGCGCCCATGCATGTTACTCCCGCGGTTGTAATACGGTCACGATCCTCGGGATGTGCGTGTATGTGTATCCCGCACGCCGTGTACGTACTGTGCATACGTGTTCGACTAATATTTCCATCGTAATAATAAAACGCCGGTTCCATCGTTTTATTCAAAATCTCGGATTTTGACAAAACTACAGCACCTAATGTCTTGATTTTTGCAGAGTATCTTTATTGACTAAAGTACATTACAATCGTGTAAAAACCAGAATTTAAAATTTTTTTGAGGGCGTTCTCCTCAGCAAATGTTATAATATGGCTTTAATGAAATAACTGAATTTGTGTCTTTTCAATGAGAAGAATCCGATAACAAATGTTTTAGGGCCTATGGTATGTTTGTTAAAGACATGTTTGGTTTTTTTACAATAGTGAGCCTAACCATTTTAATGGGAATTGTTGGTAAATTTCTAAAATTATCTGTGAAAAGTTGATGTTACATAACACAAAAATAAACCACGAGCTGTAAAAAATGCTTTTTGAATAGTTCGTATCAGTGTCTACTTACATTATAATATACAGGGTTCAAAAGAAATAACTCCCCCCTAAAAATTACAAAACATTTCTTTGCATAACTTGACCTACATTTTGTTGATTTGAAAAATTCAAAAAGCTGTGAATAGAGGAATTGTTTTTCAACCCTCCCAAAGTTGTTTCAGTTGCAAAAACAATATTTTTGGTCAAAATTAATCACATTTCCCAAAAATGATGCTTTCAAAAAAGTTGCACTTTACCACATTATGTACAAAACGTTCTCAATATTAATGTTAAGGTTGATTTAATTCTTGGTTTTTTTCCTCACCTTTCTGTCTCTGATCCTTCAGGCACCCATGCAACCATCGTTCAGTGCAAAACAAAGATTTGTTGGAGTTAATTTTGGCGTACAATAAGATTTTCTTTGAAGTTTTTAATCAGCAGTTGTTTCAAAATGATAAAATTACTAGGAAGGAGAAATGAGCTCTACACGCATACATTTGACCAAAAAGATGAACCTTTACCTGTATTGGGTCAGTTGAAGCTTCTTGCATTTTGATTTAAAATGATGGCTTTCTTGGATAGAGGTGTAACACTCATGATGTGGCCACAAGAGATTGACTGCATGCAGTTAATTGGCTGGATGTTGACTTCCAACCTCCAATCTTTGTTGGCCATTTCTTCTTTGTCATGTACGCCTTAATTCAAGAGAGCCGTTGCTAGCTGTTGCTATATATCTTTGCAACTGTTTCAGTCTACCATTTGCAAGTACATTTTTCATCTCTTCTAGCCAACGAAAGAAATAAGCATCACACTACAACCCTTATTTCTACTCCTATAGTTAATTTACCATTTTTTTAATATCTTCTGAAAACCCCATTCAAGTCAAAATTCATGTCAATGAATCATTGTTTTATTCTGTAAGATGATTGCACGGGTGACCGAGTAATCGGATACATAAAATTTAAGAAAATTAACTAACAATTAAATCAATCAAACCATTGATCACATTGATATCGAGAACGTGTTTGTACATTACATGTATAGGATGTTGAAAAGTGCAATTTAACTTTTTCTGAAAGCATCATTTTTGGAAAATGTGATCCGGCATTTTTGACCAACGAAAATGCTTTTCAAAAGAAGAAAATTGGGAGAATAGCAAAAGATTCCTCTATTCACAGGTTTTTAAATTTTTCAAATCAACCTAATGTATGTCAAGTTATGCAAAGAAATGTTTTGTAATTTTAGGGGGGGGGGTATTTCTTTTGAACCCTTTATAAGCCCTATGTTTTCGACTACATTCACATAACAAATTGATAATCTCAGAAACTTTGACAATTATATTATGCCTTCATTCATTATAGCACTGCTCATGTTGATGTGTTTCATAATGCAATTTTCTTTCCAAGTACTTTTAGTGGAAAACATTAACATGAAGTCATAGATCTGTCTAGAGAAACATTAAAATACATATGTACCAGCTGTATTTAGGAGGTCAGATACGGTAACCATATATGCCAGCCAACATGACCCAATTTCACTCCATATAACATCATGTACTCTCCATAACACTCCTCATGTATAGGCCATTATGTACGGTAAGTCGGCGAGTTATGGGGCGGCGAGTTATGGGAGAGAGTTACATTATAAGACCAGGCGGCGAGTTACGGCAAGAACAAGCGGCGAGTTATGGGAGAGTTACCATGGTTACCACGGTAAGAAGCTGTAAGACCAGGCAGCGAGTTAAGTTATGGGAGAGGGTCAAGCGGCGAGTTACAGTAAGGCCAAGGGGCGATTTACAATAAGGCCACGTGGCGAGTTACAGTAACACCAAGCGGCGAGTAAGGCCAAGGGGCAAGATACAGTAAAAAGGCCAAACGGCGAGTTACAGTTAGGGCAAGCGGCAAGTTACATTAAGAAAGGGGTAAGTGGCAATATTCTTGGATGAATTTGCCAAAATTACAATTGAAATTTACTAATCAATGGCTTGTAGTTGGGTTCATTTTCTTTGTTTTACGCTTTCAGGACCATTCAATAAATAACAGAACGCGTGGGTTCTTTGCAGGCCTACATCCAAAAGAAGATTATTTAGGCAGGAAAATGGTTTTACACATGCTGGTAGCTCGCGGGTAGTATTCAGTTTACCAGTCTGTAACACAGACTACAGAAATGATTAACATGCTTTAAACACTAATTAACTGTTTGAGTCCCTGAAAAGGATCGCTTTAGGCATAATTAAGCCATTTTGATGTAAGAAGTGTCACAGTGCCCAGAGAACGGTATGTGTGCATACCACAATTGGGGATGAGGCTATCACTTTTCATTCATAACATCTAAACGGAATATAAATTGTGCATGTGTACAATTTCACTTCTGATGCCTAAATCTCCACTTTGATAGGAAAAGTGCATGGGGGGGGGATGAGGCTGTCGATCAGGTCATCTATCTTTAAAGAAAACAAATCAACAGTTATAGCAAATGTTATTAATATTTACTGTAAATTTGAACAATATCCTTAAAAAAGATGCACTTTGGTAGGTTTAGTCATCAAAATGTTGCTGATAAGTTAAAATACTTCATCAAATGTAATAACCCCGTTAGCTAAATTTTTAGAGCCTTTATACTTAAGACCCTGATTCGAATCTCGGTAGATAAATCAAGGTATTAAGTGACTTGTATACAATATAGAGAGAGCCAGGTAATAGAAGACTAAAATCGACTAAGTGTATACAGTACTACTTACTATTTACCTACTATGGGCTTAAGGGCTGGAGTATGAACGTTTACACAGTATTGTTTTGTCTGTAGGACTTGAGAGCACAGCAGACATATCGAATTGCGAAGAATGTCTTTCTGATATCAAATAATTTGGATTTTTTGAAATTCGCAATATAATACACATTTTATGGCAAATGATTAAAAATTGATATTTTTGATTTAAAAAATGTGAAAACCTTGGGGAAAAACATTTTTTTTAGTTATGAACCACCCCACCTCACCCACCCGACTCTCCACCATCCTCTCCTTAGCCAGATCTATGAAAAGCATAGGCTACATGCAAACACCCCTGCTAGAGACTTCATTTTCGAGTTACAGCCCCCTCCCCAACTATCCCCGCCATTTTCGAGTTACAAGCCCCCCCCAAAAAAAAAACTATCACCACCATCCCCGCTTTATCCAGAACTATCAAACTCATACATGCGAACACCTCACCCCCAGAGATTGCGTTTTCGAGTTTCGTCCCCTTCCTAAGTATCCAGGGGCGTCAACAGTCATTTTTGCCGACAAAATTGTGTATTGGGGGGTGTCACCCCCCTACCCCCTCTAGCGACGGTCCTGTGAGTATCACTATCATCCTCACCTTGGCCAGACCTACCAACATTATACATGCCCTGCCGGAAGCTTCGTTTTTGAGTTATGGCCCCCGAACTACACGTATCACCATCACCATCATCACTTTGACCACACCTATCAAAATTACATGCAAACATGGCACCCGACTCTCTCATCACCATGCCAGACCATTCATACATGCAAACACCCTTGCCAGAGGCTCCTTTTTATATCGAGTTACGTACCCTACACCCATCTAGTCACACTATCTCAACCTTGGCCATACCCAGCGGTCACTACCGGGCAACTGGCATCTTGCGATACCAGGCAGACATGAGGGGATCTGGGAGCAGCAAAGGGCCCCAAAGGTGTGGTACGCAGTCCCACCGGCGCGTGGACACGCCCTGGTTACACACTAACCTTTGTCCCAACTATGAGTCAAATAGTTGAGGTAGTTCACTACCTCAGGCGGACAGTCTCGAGTCATGCCCGGCATTGCTCCGGCAGAAGGGCGTCATGGATTACATTCATATCACGGCCAGTGAACGCAAACAGGGAGTCCTGGGACCTGTACTACTTGCCATATCTGGTTGGAGACGGGATGGTAAGAGTGAAGGGCGATGTGGATCAGATAATATCTCGTATGCTTCGGCCACTGGACAGCTGTGAGAAGGAAAACTCCAATGTTAAACCATTCTGTAGGAGTTGCGACCACAGATATTATAGAGCAACAGAAAAACTATGACAGCAAACCTAAATAACACTAGGGTTAAAGTCCCTAACAAAACATCAATTTCTTAAACTGACGCTGATTTGAAGAAATCAAATGACGACTTTTCCTCAAAGCCTTATGGAAGGGACAAGTCTGATAAGAGCGTTTGTAACAGGAAAAACCTAATGAACTGCAAGAAAATCGTCAACATCTCCACAATGAATGTGAGAACCATCCGAGAGAACAGATGTAGAGAAGAGCTAGTGTCAAACTTGATTGAATACAACATCGACATCCTGGGGATCCAGGAGCACCGCATAGTACATAAAGAACCAGTCAAATATGAAGACATCCTGGGACAGACTCTTATCACAACATCAGCTACCAGGAATAGAGCAGGTGCAGCTACAGGGGAGTAGGAATAGTGCTAAGTGCAAATGCAAAGGCTTCACTGGCTGGTGTGGTACCACATACAGAAAGAATATTGGTTGCTAACTTCCAAGGAAACCCTGCAACTACTGTTATTGTTACCTATTGTCCCACCAATGTGGAAGACGAAGACAAAGTAGAAGATCACTATGACAACTTGAGGAGAACTATAGATTCCATCCCTGCGCATAATGTCTTGATGGTTATAGGAGATTTCAATGGCAGAATTGGAACAGAGGATGCAAAGTTCACCTACCATGACATGACTAATAGGAATGGGAAGTTCTTGGTTGATCTGGCAATTGAAAAGAACCTGATTTGTGCTAACACTTATTTTAGGAAGAGGAAAGGAAAGCTGTGGACTTTCTGCAGCCCAGCAGGAAGCAAGTACCAACTGGATTATATCCTTCTTCGTAAAAAGTGGAGAAACAGCCTACTAAATGCAGAAGCATACAATACCTTCTCAAGTGTAGGATCAGATCATAGAATTGTGACATCAAAGATCAGACTCAGCCTGAGAAAGACCAAGACCCTGTCTGGAGGGAAGAACCATGACTGGAAAACACTCTGCTCAGACTCCAAGCTTCAGGAGCTATATACTGTTGAAGTACACAACAGGTTTCAACCCTTGGAGGAAGTGGAGGAAACAGCTACTGAGAGGTATGAAAGATTCTTAAAAGCCAACAGGAAGCAGCAGAAAAGGTGATACCAGTTAAAAAGAAGAATAGGAAGGTGCGGCTTTCAAGTGATATCAGAGTGACGAGAGCAAGAGATGACATCAGAGAAACCTATGATTCGTACCAGTTGGATGCAACTGAGGAAAACAGACACAGATATAAGGAAGCCAAGGCAAACTTAGAGGAAGCATATAACACTGCTACGGAAGAAGATCTAAGTAAAAGGCTAAGAGAAGTTGAGGAAGCGCATGACAACTGCAAGCATGGACAAAGCTGGAAGCTAATTAATGAAATAACTGGACGGAAAGCATCAATGAAAGGTCAGCTGAAGGAGACACACAGAATGAAAGGATTAACAACTGGTTCACCCACTTTAAAGATCTTCTAGGTAGCCCTCCAGAAATAGATGGAGAAGATGAGGATATTGTACCAGTGGCCAAGGATCTCAACATCAATGTGGCATCATTTAGTCAGGAGGAATATGCAAAGGCAAAGTCTGCACTAGTAGAAGGGAAGAGTTGTGGAGAGGATGGCATTCCACCAGAGGTACTTAAAAGATGTGATCTGGATGGCATAGTGTTGGACTTTTGCAACAATGCACTGATTAAAGGAAGCAAGCCTGACCAGTGGTCTATCCTCAACATAGTACCAATTCCTAAGTCAGGAGATCTTAGTCAAGCAGGAAACTATCGAGGGATAAGCTTAAGCTCAGTTGTAGCCAAGATATTCAACAAAATGATTCTCAATAGGATCAGGCCTGAAGTAGACAAAGTGCTTAGGATCAACCAGAATGGTTTCAGGGTAGGCCGAACAACAGTAAGCCACATACTGGCCCTAAGGAGGATCATTGAAGGAGTGAAGGCCAAAAACCTGCCTGCAATAATAACTTTCATAGACTTCAGGAAAGCCTTTGATACCATTCATAGAGGAAAGATGCTGCAAATTCTCAAAGCCTATGGAATCCCTAATCAACTTGTGGAAGGTATAGCAAGAATGTATGAAGATACCATAGGCAAAAGTAGTTTCTCCAGATGGAGAAACTGATCTGTTTGATATACTTGCTGGTGTACTGCAAGGAGACACCCTTGCCCCATACCTCTTTGTGGTGGTTTTGGACTACGCATTGAGGGAGGCAGTCGAAGGCAGAGAAGAGCAGCTTGGATTCCAGCTGGAAAAGAGAAGAAGCAGACGAATAGGACCTGAAGTGCTAACAGATTTAGACTTTGCAGACGACATAGCCCTACTTTCAGAGGAAATCCACCAAGCACAAGAGCTACTGCAAAGGGTTGAATCATCTGTTGGAAAAGTTGGCCTCAAAATGAATGCTTCAAAAACAAAGTTCATGTCTTTCAACCATAGTCAAGAGATATCTATGCAGACAAACAATGGCACCAAACTAGATGAGGTGAGCGACTTCAAGTATCTGGGTGCATGGATGGCTAGCACGGAAAAAGACGTAAAAACACGCAAAGCAGCTGCATGGAGAGCATGTAACAGCCTCTACAAAATCTGGAGGTCAACTCTCCCAAGGAAATTCAAGACTCGTTTATTTTCTGCTACCGTCGAATCTGTACTAACCTATGGATGTGAAGCATGGACCATGTCTCCCAAATTATGTAAAGAACTTGATGGTTGCTACACAAGAATGCTTAGAGCAGTTTACAACATCAATTGGAAGCAGCACATCACAAACAAAGAGCTGTATGGGGACCTACCAAAACTTTCACAGAAGATCAGAGAGAGGAGGACACGTTTCGCTGGGCATGCATACAGAAGCAAAAATGAGCCTGTAGCCAAGCTGATCCATTGGACACCAAAACATGGAAACAGAAAATCTGGCAGACCCCCTCTAACATACGTGGATGTATTGAAACAGGACACTGGACTGGATGTTATGGATTTGGGAACGGCCATGCAGGACAGAAGGGTTTGGCGTGCTGTTGTAGTTCGAGGACACCACTCATCTTAAGCAAGTAAGCAAGTACCAGTAACTTAATATGAACGAGTTACATCAACTTACATGTTGAGTTACAATAACTCAACTAATTGGTTCTTTGAACCTTGTTTATTTTCTAAGTTCCCTGAACTTGAATTCAGAAGTTGGCATTACTTAAAAAGTTGACGCAACGACTTACATTAACTTTTTAAGTAATGCCAACAAAGTTGATTAGTTGACGGAACTTTTTGAGCTTTTTCAGCATTTTTTAAGTTCGGATAACTAAAATGAATTTTGTTTTGGCAACTTTTACACTATTTTTGAGTTGTCCAAACTTACTCCTTTTGAATTGCGCCAACAAGGCGAACAAGTCATTTATACGAGTGTACGCTTATTCGAGCTTCACTCAAACATGAAATCGAGGTTTGGTGCAAGAAAGGAATATCTGCAATAGCTGCCCTATAGAAAACTTTTCTATATGACACCTAGCAGCTATTGCAGAGAGACCTTTCTTGCTCTAACTAAATCCCTGAAATGTACAACATTCAGTATTTAAATTATCTGTGAATAATTTGAACTTATTAGGCGCACAACTGGAGCTCTTTAATTATGCAAATCATGTAGACCTAGATCTACATTGCGCTTCTTTTTGAAGCATTATAATGTTAGCATTAAAAGTGCATGCATGTACAGGGTGTCCCAAAAAAGAGAACCCTTATTGCGCCCTCTTTTTCTCCTATTTCATTTCATTTCATTTTATTAGAAAAAGCATCGTGGCCCTAAGGCCAAATTGAGCAATTTTTACAATCATTAAAAGACATCAAAATATTACAAAATTACAAATACAAAATATATAAACAACAAATTTAAATTCAAATAATGCAAGATAAGAGATGAAAAATATTGCACAGTATATAAATGGATATTGCTACATATTAAAACATCAGCATGCAGGTGTGAGTCGGTTCCGGGAGACGGTGTGGGTGGAAAAAGGGTACACAGGTGAAGGGTGCATGAGCGCACGCATGCAGATGCACGAACAGTGGCATGCCAGCACTCATGGTCCCTTCATCTCTGAACACATACAACACCCAACCACCACAGAAAAACAGCCACTCACACCTGCACACCCCTACTCACACACACGCCACCACACACCCTAATTCACACCACAGCCACACCACACATATCACTGGACTCAAACAAACTCCAAAAACACCTGGTACTCCTCGTGCTCCCACTCACACATACAACTAAAGAGATCATATATAAATTATATAAATAATGACACCTGCATACATGTAATACATCAAAACTGTTTAAAATCACTAAAAATGGCAAGTGCAAAAGGATAACTACTGATTCAATAAATTAATAAAATATGGTACTGGACTATTAGCAAACCTGGATGTTCTGACTGGAATTTTTGATATTGCACTTGAATTGCGGAGATTTCTACCATGGGCTTCAAACCTAGTGGGGGGAATGAGATGACTAGTACGAGCATTGGTTGATAGCCCTTCAGCAAATGAATGACAGAGTAATTCTCTTCTGTTAGTTAAAAATCAAGATTGCACGAAGTAATTGCATCATCATAAGATGTATAGTTCCAACCAAGTATTGTCCTACATGCCCGTTTTTGGATTCTTTCAATATCAGCAGATTGTTTTGATGTAATACTTGAGTGCCAAACCACAGCAGCATATTCGAGAACTGGTCTAAGGTAACTTTTAAGAACAATGGTGAGCTCATCTTGAGAGAAGCCAAATTTTTTTAAAGTGCGAAGCATAAAAAGACGCCTATTGGCTCTGGTTAGCATGTCATTAACCTGGGCGTCCCATTTTAGGTCATTTTGTAACCAGAGACCGAGCACTTTCGCTTTGTCAACATAAGGAAGAGGCTCATTACCAATTCTCAAATCTGTGTGTAGTGGCTCTGATCTACCAAAATTAACAAGTAGAGCCTGGCATTTGGATGGGTTTAATTTAAGGCAATTGTTTTTGGCCCACTCAGTAAAATCATTCAAATCATCTTGAAGACAGCCTTTAACATTACGATGACGGTTCTCACCAAAGGTCATGTCATCAACGTATTTCCAGTATTGTGATTTGGCATCTGTGGCAGCATCATTAATAACAATTTGGAATTTAATAGGACCCAGTTTTGTGCCTTGAGGAACCCCCCTTTGACCGTAACATACTCAGATAAAGAATCATTGAATTTCACACACTGCTGCCTGTTGTGCAAAAAATCACAAATCCATGGCACAATGGTTCTTCTCACACCAACTTCGATCATTTTCTCAATTAACAAGGTGTGATTGATAAGATCGAACGCTTTTGAGAAATCTGTCAGAACCACTGTGCCAACGTTGTGATTTTTTTCCGCACCCTGGTGGAGAAAATGCATGAGATTAACTAAATAATGGCTGGTAGAAACTCCAGAAACATTGCCAAACTGTTTGATGTCAATAAAATTCTCAATGTCTTCCAAAATCCACTTACAAATAAACCCCTCAGCAATTTTGGAGAAAATTGAAGTGAGAGACACAGGCCTAAGTTTTTCAACATTAGGAGGGCTGGTCTTTGGAACTGGCACAATTATTGCTTTTTTCCATTGGGTGGGCACAATTCCCTCCTTATAGGAGGAATTTAAAATATCTGTAAGTGGAATACTGAGTTCATAAGCAAATTCACGCACCAATTGAGGTTTAAAACCATCGGGGCCACCAGCTTTAGATGGATTCACTTTCTTCAGTTCAGAGTAAACATCCCATGGGTAGAGATGAGGGACTGGATTTTTTGCAGGTAAATAAGCAGGAAGCTTAGCCAGGACAAGAGGCTCAATGTGGGCTGACACACTAGCGAACATGTTGTTAATAGTGTTAGCCTTACCTGTAGAGTCATCATCAGCTACTCCTGGGACACTCACTCTGAGCTCAGATTTGTTGTTATTTGTGACAATTTTTATCTGCTGGTGCCACTTACGGGGCTCGGTTTTTTGAAGAGATCTAATTCTCTGAGCATGATAAGTTAACTTAGCTTTAGTAATCTCTCTTTGAACCTTGTTACGTAATTTACGCCACTCAACAGGGTTAACCTCAAAAGCCATTTGTCGTTTCTTTATCAACTTCTTAACATATGGCGTGATCCATGGTTTATCATTATTGTGAATCTTTTTCTTTTTAATTGGGAAACACTCTTCAGAAGCAGAATCAAGCATGGCATAAAACTGATCAACTTTGCTCTGAGAACCCTCGCATTCAAGGATTTCATGCCAGTCTTGTTTCTGAATCCATGTACCAAAGCGATTAATTCCATCCTCAGTGATGGGACGACCAACATGTATTTTAACAGAGTTATTTCTATTTGAAATCACTTTCGGATTCCATAAGACACCCTTGTGATCACTGCTCCCTTTTGGAGAAATAGCAAAAGGATCACTGTACTGTTCAATGAGTTTACTGTTCGTAATCACAAGATCTAAAATTGCATTTTCACGAGTATTGAAGTTTACAATTTGAAACAAATCATTTCCCCTCATGATGGGGTAAACTTTCATGCGATTAAAGTCACCTGTTATTATAATACCAATCTCAGGATATTTTGAACGTAAAAAGTCCACACTTTGTAGTAGGTGATCAGACAGTAGTTCTTGATGCGGCGAGTCAGTTGTAATATACACAGCACACACAGCGATGGCAGAAATACCACGAGGCAGTCGTTTAGGACGCATCAATACCCATGTACATTCCAGTTGGAATTCCGGTTTCTTTTAAATTAAGAAAGGATCTTGATCTAGCTCAACATGACTCTACTGTTAATGTTATTGATCATTCTGAGTCTATTTTTATTGAAATCATGAATTCCAAGTGTAAGAATATTATTATTGGTAATGTTTATCGTGCTCATAGAACTGATGTTGATTTATTTAACTCTGATTTAAGTCATTGTCTTGATGTTATTTCGAATGAAAACAAACATTGTTATATTTCGGGTGATTTTAATTTAGACCTTTTACAGCACGAAGCTGATTCCAAAATTCAGAATTTCCTTACAAACTTTTTTCGATCATAATATGTTTCCGCTTATAGATCGCCCCACCAGGATCACGTCACATTCTGCTACAATTCTTGATAATATCTTCACTAATGTCTTTGATAAGAAAATTAAGTCTGGTATATGTGTCTCTGATATCACGGATCATTACCCTATTTTTCAATTTACTGATTCCATTTCATTGAAATATAATTTTGTTGGATCCAAACATGGTCGTTCATTTACTCAACGTAATATTCATTATTTTACAAATCACCTTGAATTAACAAATTGGAATCATGTTCTAAATGAGGAATCTGTTAGCCAAGCGTATAAGTTATTTATTGATAAACTGACTGTTTTATATAATCGTTGTTTTCCCATTAAGGCAAAACGTGTGAATCAAAGTTCTAATCGTATTCCTCATAAACCATGGATCACAACTGCTATTTTAACATCTATTAGTCGTAAGGATAAGTTATATCGTAAATTCAAATCTTGTCCAACTGATGCCAATAAGCGTTTACTTGTAAATTATAGAAATACTCTTACCAGTCTAATTCGTAATTCTAAGAAAATGTATTATTGTAATTTACTCAGTGAACAAAAGCACAATCTCAAACAAACCTGGAAGATCCTTAATGATCTTTTAGGAAGGAATCGTAAACAACCATTTCCTGATTGTTTTGATATAAACAACTCTCCAACTACCGATCCTAAAATAATTGCTGATGGGTTTAATGATTTTTTTTTTTTTTTTGGTCCTAAGTTAGCTAAAAATATTCCATCTGCACACATTCCTTTTGATCACTTTTTGAATAATGTTTCTTCGCCCCAAAATTCACTTTTTCTTACACCAACGGACACAAATGAAGTTATAAAAATCTGTGCTTCTCTTAGATCTAGTGCTAGTCCTGGCCATGATGAAATTAGACCTGATATTGTAAAATCTGTCGAACACCTGATTGCTGCTCCGGTGGTTCACATATTTAATTTGTCTATTTCAAATGGAATTTTTCCAGATGAGCTAAAGCACGCCAAAGTTGTTCCTATTTTTAAAGCTGGAGACTCCAATTTATGTAATAATTATCGCCCAATTTCTATCCTACTTGTGTTTTTAAAAAAATTTGAGCGTATAATTCATAAGAGACTTTATAATTTTCTTACATATCATTCATTACTTCATCAAAGTCAATTTGGTTTCAGAACAAATTTTTCATCCTACATGGCTGTTTTAGAGGCATACAATAAGATCGTTTCTCATCTTGATAAAGGCCACCATACATTGGGTATTTTCCTGGACCTCTCCAAGGCTTTCGATACGATCAATCACGATATTCTCATTGAGAAGCTTCACCATTATGGAGTCCGTGGAAAGGCCTTGGAGTGGTTCAGGAGCTACCTTTCAAACAGAAAACAATATGTTGTGTTCAATAATTGTAAATCTTATCAAAGTACTGTTCAATGCGGTGTTCCTCAAGGTTCGGTATTGGGTCCCCTTCTTTTTATTATTTTCTTAATGATATTGTGTATTCTTCAAAAGATTTGTCTTTTTTTTTTTATGCAGATGATACCAATGCTATTTTGTCCAATTCGGACCTCGATGAACTTATTAGTTCTGTTAACAATGAATTAATTAATATTTCTGTTTGGTTCAAAGCTAATAGGTTGTCCCTTAATGTTAAAAAACAAATTATATCATTTTTAAAACCGCCATAGTAATCGCACTTATCACAATACACGCATTTTTATTGATGGCATTGAACTTGTTAAAGTAACTCATACAAAATTTTTGGGTGTTATTCTTGATGAATCTCTTACATGGTATGCTCATAATTCTTATGTTACCAATATTGTTTCAAGGTATAGTGGAATTCTGTATCGTCTTAAGCATATTCTTTCGTGTAATACGTTATTTACCTTGTACAATACACTTGTTCTACCCCATTTATACTACTGTAATATAATTTGGGCAGATCCCAACAATTGTAATTTGAATTCTATTTTTGTTAAACAAAAGAGGATTATCAGGTTATGTACTAATTCAACATGGTTGGCCCACACATCGCCTTTATTTTCTCAGCTAAATACTTTGAATATTTTTGACATTCATAAACTCATCAAAGCTTTATTTATGTATAATTTCAGTATTAACAACATGCCGTCTAATTTTTCAAATTACTTCGTTAAAAATATGGCCATCCATAGTTATTCCACTCGTTCATCCCATTGTTTTCGTCCTGCAATATTCAAATATGATTTGGCTAGAAACACTATTAGGAGGCAGGGTCCATTGCTTTGGAATTCTATCCCCGACGTAATCAAATTGGCTTTGTCTCCTAATTCTTTTAAACGCAACTATAAAGATTACTTAATTTCTTCATACTCATAGATATATTGTATTCAGAATTGTATCATAATATTGTAAGTTGTACTTAAGTTAACATAATATACATAATTCTATCCTCTCCATTTTCCTTAAATGCCATTGCCAACGTCTTTGTCTGTCTGCACTAGTACTGTCAGTCTGCCGTTTTTCACCCCGTCTTTGTCTGTTGTTTGTAGGCGTCTTTTCGTTTTTGCACTGAGGGCAATCACGTCTTTCGAGCTTTGCTCTTGTGATTGTCCTACCATCCTTTTCTCTATATTTTGTTACCTATATGATATGATGATGGTGAAATAAACTTGAACTTGAACTTGATAATACCAATCTCAGGATATTTTGAACGTAAAAAGTCCACACTTTGTAGTAGGTGATCAGACAGTAGTTCTTGATGCGGCGAGTCAGTTGTAATATACACAGCACACACAGCGATGGCAGAAATACCACGAGGCAGTCGTTTAGGACGCATCAATACCCATGTACATTCCAGTTGGACAGGGACCACAATGTCAGCAATATAAGAAGTTGGAATGTCTTGTCTGACGTAGATAGCTACACCCCCACCGCGTTTGTGTTCGCGACTCTTGGAAAATAGGGTGTAACCTCCCAAGTCCACTTGATGATCAGGGATGGTACTCTTAAACCATGATTCACTAACCACTGCAATGTCAACATTATTAAGTTCAAAAATCACTGATGCCTCATCAAGTTTGTTAACGAGAGACCGGGCATTTGTCATGAATAAAGTTGGCAACATGGTACCACATGAATTATTATGGTGGGTGGTATTGCAAGGATCAAGAGAAATGTTGGTGAGAGTTCTTGGGCGGAAGTCGCAAGAATCGGCATTAATATCATGGTTATCATTATCACTACGGTTGGTTACCACAACGGGAATTTTTCTCCTTCTGTTTCTACCTCCTCGGTGTCCACGCTGGCGTTGTAAAATACCAAGGGATGTAATGTTATCAACAGTTTGTTTTGGAAGTCTGCTTTTCTTTCTAAGTGCAAGTAACTCCTCACGGGTGTAAGAAATTACAAAGTCAGAACTGTTAACAGGGGCTATAATATCATAGTTTGAATCAGTATTATTCTTAAGCTGAGTGTTGTGAAGGCTACCTATATCATTCTGATGCCAGTGTTCACCGATGTCATTGTGTAAGCTTAACTGATGTGAGCCTACATGTAATCTGTTGCAAGGCTGCAGAATTTTGCACCGTAATTGATGAGTATCATGTCGAGTTTCAGCTTCAAAAGCTGGAAGATTTTTGATATATTGCACAGTCAGGTACTCACATAGTTTATTATACAGATCAACTTGATTGATGTAAACAAGGCTGGTAAACAAGACAAACGAAAATAAACGAGGAAAAACGGAGAACAAAATCATGTTGCTGGCATCAGCTGAGGTGCGCCATCTATTTCAGAAACGTATTGTATTTATTATTGTGAGCAAAAAAGAGAAGCCTCATTGCGCCCTCTTTTTCTCCAATTTTTAGTTGATCAATATATTTTTGTATGTAAAGAAACCTTTAGTCGTTAGCTTTAATAGGGGCCTAAACCGAAAAAAATTTCAATTGGCTCACAACTTTTGACGATATGCTCTTTTTAAGAAATGTACCCGTTTTTCACTCTGTCCACGGAGGAGGTTTGGCTACTTCAAAATTGAAATGGAGTCATTGATAACTTTATAGAATAACTTTATTGAGGGAATGGGCTTTACCGGTGAGCTTATGGGCTATGGATTTGTTAAAGTGTCATTACTTTGTGGGTAAAATGGATGTGGGATTGGACTTATACTTGCAATTACTTTTTTCTTTTTTGTTTTATTTATTATGTTTCTTACTTTGTTGTTTCTTGCTTTCTTTTTATTTACAACAGAAGTCGTTTCTCTTCTTGGGATAAAAAGTAGCCCTGAAAGCGCTGTTTGGTTTGTCTTTCATTCTTCTGAATTGAGTTTACTGTGCTGCTCTGCCCTCTACCTTGGCGAATACAGCAGCCCTGGTCCTCATTGCATCAATTGCGCTGCGTACCATCCTTGTGCGCCGGATACAGTAGTAATACGTTTGCGAAGATTTTGGAGGCAAGCTGGTGGTCCTCGCTCATGGATTTAGATTTTGCCTCAAAGAAAGAAATCAAGTGGTGTGAGGTCTGGTGATTTAGCAGGCCACTCCACAGCATGACCCATTTCAACAACTTGTGGTTTATTAAAGCTAAATGATTAAAGGTTTCTTAACATATCAAAATATATTTGATCGACTTTTCAACAAAATTGGAGAAAAAGAGGGCGCAATGAGGGTTCTCTCTTTTGGGGGGACATCCTGTACATCAGCATGCTTACAATTCTAATTCTCTCTTAACTATCTAACATTCTGTAGTTCTGACTATAGTAGAAGAGGGCGCAATTAGGGTTCTCTCTTTTGGGGGGACATCCTGTACATCAGCATGCTTACAATTCTAATTCTCTCTTAACTATCTAACATTCTGTAGTTCTGACTATAGTAGACCCAAAATCATTTACAGCTAAATGTTCCGAAGATGACATCAAGTACATCGTAGGGTATAGACTAAGGGAGGGATCACTATTTACTCTAGCGGAACGGATAATTTTATAGAGGGACGCGGATTTTTTTTTTTTTTTGACTTGAGGGGGGACATGAAATTTTGACCTTAACATTACTTAGAGGGAGACGTGAAATTATATACCAGATATGGATGATTCAAGGGGACGTGAAATTTTTCATTCGATATGAGGGGGGATGCAAAATTTTTTTGTGGGAAAATATATGAAAATCCTCCGTTCCCCCTGGCGTAAATACCGTAGTGATCCTCCCTTTTTGAAGGAATGAATGAGACAAAAAATTCATGTTCGCAATAATCAAAAGGTAATAATATCACCATAGGCAGCATCTCAAATCACATCTATGCTCACCAAAACATACCGATTTTAACCACTTTAACATTCACACCATGATCAAAACATGACAATATGATATAGTTCCGTGAAAAGACATTATACAGTTCATTTCCCAGTTTAGAATAATTAGCCGATTCACACAGCTTTGCATCAATGTATAATGCTGCCAGAGACACATAAGTCGATTTCCCACCTATTTAAGATGATTGCATGCGTGTTCTGAGCATACATCCGTCTGGTTCCAATAACTCACCACTGCTCGTATGGTCATACGATGTTGTCCCTGCCTCCCCAGGCACAAAAATTATGGCATGAGCCATGCCCATGAACATGTACATTCCTTGCCAAGAACATAACAAGAACATGCCCTATTTTTGCAAGAACGGGCATGAATTTTCATGATTTTTTGTAGGAACACAAGAATATTCATGCCTTTGCATACTTTTTTGTGTCATGAGTTCGGTCAGAGCCTTGACATCTTCTTGATGGGTAGCTACTGCTAATGGGCATGAATCGCGGTCAATGTAAATTCTCTCTACTTCCATGCCCATAAATTCCTTATTCATGGGTAACTCATGGGCATGAACCGTGGTCAATGTCGAACTCTCTCTACTTCCATGCCCATGAATTCCTTATTCAAGGGCGGGAATTACACTTTCTTGTTCAAAATTCACCCCCTAATTTCATGCCTATGAATCCTCGATAGAGGATTTTATGGCATGTTCATGCCACATACAAAACAAATGATGTCTTGCCATGTTCTTGACTTGAACATGCTATGTTCATGGCAAGATTTGCATAGCAACCAGTAGCGAATTTTGGAAATACCCCTGGTATTTTTTTGACTGATCATTATATCATACCCTGGTTTATACAGTGGATTTTCCTGCCACCACTCCATCATTGCTGCAGCTCTATCTCGTGTTGTATATTTTCAACACTTAATTTTCGTCAAATTTATTCATTATTTCTTTGTTCTCTCGTTATTTTTATATTCATATTATTTGGCAATGATGACAAAATCAATATTAATTTGTTTTTGACCGAAATCGTACGTATTGATTGAAATCTTACAAGATATTTCATTTAGCTTTAATTTTTTTTTTATTTGTTCGGGTTTTGACAACCCTGGATAACCCAAGAAAGCCTCTATTGAAGCTTATTTCCATTGGGGTCCATTTGAACACCGGGACGGGTTGGGAACAGTCAGGGGGGTTAACACCCTACTCTTTTCGAAACTGGCTGCGAGATATATGTACAGGTATGACTCTCTGCACACGGGACCGACGGCTTAACGTCCCCTCCGAAGGAAGGAGTACTTTCATGATTCATTTACCCAATTCTAAATAATCCATGGGAGAGCGGAAGTCTGAATTTAATCTACAGAGGTTGCCAATTAATTTCAGACTTTTTTTTCCAAATCAATTCCCCAGCAAATTGCCACCGTCGGGAATTGAACCCGGGACCTCATGCACTAAAGGCAAGTAATCTAACCACTGCGCCACGCTCTCCCTTTAACAAACACAGATTGTCTCTCTGTGTCAGGTGGCGCTGTGTAGCGCTGCAGTGGTCTTCACAAGAGTACGCCATCTCACTCGATCTGATGCCAAGTGCGTTGCATTCCCTGGTTAGAAACCAGCTTCACGTCATTAGTCCAAGATGTTGGTGGACGTCCTCTTCCTCGTTTGCCTTCCATAGCCCCTTGCAAAATCTGTTTTTCTACACCTCCATGTTTCCTGACAATATGGCCAAAGTACTTCAGCTTTCTCTCCATTATGCCGCTTCTGATGGTTAGACTTGTACCAATCTTGTCGAGGATCCAGGAATTTGTTCTCCTGTGTTTCCATGTCACTCGTAGAAGCCTCCTGTAACACCACATCTCAAAAGCATCTACTCTTTTCCTATCATTCTTGGTCATAGCCCAAGACTCGCATCCATAAGTGGCAATGGAAAACACAGTTGCACGAAGTAGGCGTACCTTGAGGTCAATGGATAGGCCTCTGCTTTTCCATATGCTTGACATGCCCTGCACAGTTGTCCTTGCAATAGCCAGTCTTCTCTTAATTTCAGTTGTGCTGTCACCACTGTTGTTAATCATTGAACCCAGATATTCAAATTGCTTCACCTCTTCAATCTGCTGTCCATCTATCACAAACTCATCACTTTTTCGTTTTCTGTCTACAACCATTATTTTTGTCTTCTTTGTGTTCAGGAGAAGGTGTTTTTCTTCGCTGGCCTCTTTGATGCGCTTCAAAAGATCAATCAGCTCTACTCTGCTGCTACAAATAAGAGTAGTATCATCGGGGTACCTCAGGTTAGTAATTCTTGTACCGCCAAACTTCACTCCACCTTCAAACCCCTCCAAAGCTGTTCTCATTATGTCTTCAGAGTAGATGTTAAATAGGTTTGGTGATAGCACACAGCCCAGTCGTAGGCCTCTTCCAATCTTGAACCAATCTGTGTCTCCACTTCTTGTTCTGACTGCCGATTCTTGGTCTTCATATAAGCAGCTGATCAGATCCACAAGATGACTTGGGAAACCCATCTTTTCATAGTTTCCCACATCTGAGGGTGGCTAACACAGTCAAAAGCTTTACTGTAATCTATGAAGCACATGTAAGGAGGAAGTCTATGCTCTCTGCATTTCTCAATCACATTCCTGATATTGACAATTTGGTCCCTAGTACCCCTTCCTTCACGAAATCCTGCCTGCTCATCAGATATTTCTTGCTCCATTTTGTTCTTCATTCTCTTGATGATGATCTTCAGAAGCACTTTACTTGCATGACAAATCAGGCTGATGGTCCGGTGATTGGCACACTCTTTCAAATTTCCCTTCTTTGGCAGTGGAATAAATACTGCCCTGCACCAGTCTCTCGGCCATTTCTTCTTTTTCCAGATGATACTACATAGACGCCACATTAGGTCTACCCCTTCTTTCCCAGTTGCCTTCCACAACTCAGAAGCTACATTATCAATGCCAGGTGACTTAGCATTTTTCATTTGTTCCATGGCAAGCTCTTCCTCACTCGTTTCACACTGTACATACACCTTGTCATCTTGTGCCTCAAACAGCTGGGAACTATACTGAACCCATCGCCTTTTGATGTCTACACTTTCGGTAAGAGTGTTACCTTTCTCATCATTTATAACATCCATCCTGGGGGTCCACTTCTTGGTATGTTCTTTGGCAATACCAAAAGTTATTTTTGAGTCACCCTTACATCTTTCCATTTCCACACACTTCCTTTCGATGTAGTTTCTTTTGTCCTCCTTAACACTTTTGGAGACCTCTTTGTTTAAGCGTGCCCATTCTTCCTTTCCTCCATCTGCCTTTGCTCTCTTCCTGTCATCAGCTAGGTTTAAGGTCTGCTGAGAGATCCACAGGCTGTTTCCGTTTCATCTTTCTAGGGATGTACTTCTTTGCTGTGCTCTGGACTGCTTCTTTCATGTCTTCCCACAATTCATTTGGGGTCTGCTCCTCTTCATTAACTTTCAGTAACTCGTCAAACCTGTTCTTCATATCTACTGAATATTGAGTGGGAATGTTGTCAACATCATACCTGGTAGGTGATGCATTGCCTCTCTTAGCTCTGAGTTTTAGTTTTACTTTTGCTACAAGTAGCTGATGGTCACTACCACAGTCAGCGCCTGGTCGTGTCCTGACATTTTGGAGTGATGTTCTCCACCTCTTCCTGACCATGATGTAATCGATCTGGTTTCTTGTTCTCCTGGGCTCATCCAAGTCCACAGTCTCCGCGGATGATGCTGAAATAACGTGTTCTCAATGACTAGGTTATTAGCTTCACAAAATTCCTCCAGTCTGTCTCCACGTTCATTTCTGATCCCAAGTCCATATTGGCCTATACACCCAGTTTTCTCCTTCATTCTGCCAATCTTAGCATTCCAATCCCCCAGTACGATGAGTAAGTCTCTTCTAGGTATACTATCCATAACTCCTTGTACCATCTCATAGAGGTCTGTCATCTCGCTCTCTGATGCATCTGATGTTGGTGCATACACTTGTATGACAGATATATTTAAAGGATGTCCTTGCAGTCTTACAGTCATCACTCTTTCATTTACTGGATTATATCCCAAAACACACTTGGCTGTGGTTCTTTCTATTATGAAACCCACACCTCCTCGTTTCCTTCCAATATCTTTTCCAGAATAGATAAACATACTTCCATCATCTGTAGTGAACCTCCCTTGACCAAGCCACCACAACTCTGTTACTCCTAGGATCTTAATATTGTTTGCAACCATCTCCTTCTCCACAACTTCAATCTTTCCTCCTGACATACTGCGTACATTCCATGTAGCAATATTTATTAGCTTCCTTCAAGGGGCGCTGTTCCTTTCCTTCCTGGGACCGTCAAGAACAGGACTTCCTGTAGTAGGCTTTAATCCTGATCTGTCATCACCAACAGGTGTACTCTGAGCAGCATCTCTCTCTTCCCCAGTAGCCATTGACGTATCTTCCGGCCTGTGGGTCGCACCTTCCGATACCATCGTTTTCTTTTGACTTTGTACTCTCATGCTTACATTCAAGGCCAAATAGTACGGTGGGTGGCCAGGTCCTTCCGTACCAACAGTAGAGGGCCATTCCTGAGTTCTTACAGTACTAGCCTCCTCTTGACACAAACCATCTCCCTGGATGCCAGATGTGAGCTTTGTGTAATTGTGTTTTGTCGTTGACCATACGGGTGATTCCTCCGGCGCAACACATACATCAATGCTGTTGACCATTGACGACTATTTAAACCATAGCTAGTATTCGCTATTTACCCATAGCTGGGTTACAGAAGGTTCAACCTACAAAAGTGTCCCTTCCTTCTACCTACTCATACCACACTGGGGAGGTAACATGGTAGAGACTGGATGAGCTCCGAGTTGGAAGAGAGGAGTTCTTGAAGTCAGCTCTTGCTGTTATACTGACAGGGAGTCTCAGCGCCCCCTGAGAATCCACATCCTACACAAAGCACTATGATTGGGACAGCAAGAAAGAAAGATGAAGAGAAGAAGTAAAAGTCACAACACAAGCTGGCACCCACACTAGCTTTTATCCGACAAAAGGAAATGGATGATGTTGTCCGTCTGTGGACAACCTTTTAGTCCACAGTCCGGATTTAATTTTGACAGTATCGCCCATTTCCTGATGCCCGTGTGGGGTTGCGCCAAGCCAACTAAATTGGCTCACCTTTCCTAACCAGCTGTGTTGCGAAAGGAAGTTTTAAGGTAGAGAAGGCATAGAAAGAGTTGGCACAAGTGCCAAAATGCTGGCAAAAGGTAGTTTTAAGCTCCTCGACACTAGGATAAGGTGTCTCCCTTTAAATACAGATTATACATAACCCATATTTTTCTAACAATTATATATTTCTGTTATTATTTCACAGTTGATACCGACTACTATTTCGAAAACCTCTGTACTCTCACCCAGACAATAGGAAATAAGTCTGCTGTCATACAATCAGGTACCAATTCATTGGACATAAATTATGGAAACAATCTGAATTGTACGGTCACACTTAGCACTACTCCCGGTAGAAAAATCCTTCTTACGTGGCTCTTTTATGATGTTGAAGCAGGTGCCGATGGAGCATGTGATGATACACTTCAGATATATGACGGAGCTTCAGCTTCAGGAACAACACTTAATACTGAGTATTGTGGTTATTACCCAGTAGGGTCTCGGTACGAAACCATTGCATCGATAAGTAACAAAATTACACTTCTTCTCAATAGCGATCATAGTAATTACAACTCTGGCGGCAATTTCCATTTCATCGCAACTTCGTTCAGCACTGCAGGTAACTCTAATCAGTAAGAAACCATGCATAAAATATGTAAAATTTCAATTCATGACAATGCTATTAAGGACCAGACGTGTCAATTTATGGCTTATTAATGTCCATTAATACGGGTTCCATCGTGGGTCTGGGGTGTGTGCACATGTGATTTGCTCTGAACGGACACACACACACACACATATGAAACAGTGAATCCTACTTCAAAAATAATTAGCACTGACTATGCTGACTATATTAATCATGGCAATGTATAGAATGTGTGTCAATTTCCAATTGTCCCTGGTTATGCATGCAAAATCTGACACATGTTCGTTATAGTCCAGGACAGTGTCCCCAAGGTGGCGTGCAGGTGTGTGGGGGAGTTGTGTGGAGGTGTTCTGTGTAATGTTTTGTAGGCGTGTTTTGGAAGGGGTATGTGTCTTCTGTCTGTAGGTTGGGTGTAGCCCTACTAGTAGAGGGCCTTTTGACCGTGGTGATCCAAAACCAGGCTATATCATAAAACCTGGCTATATCCGAGAACTGCTAAACACACATACTGCTTAAAAAAATGGGTGGAGCGGTTGGTGGGTTTTAGCGGTTCTCGGATATAGTGATGTGTTTTAAAGGCCCTATAGTAGGGCTAGTTGGGTGAGCGGATGTGTGTCAACTGAGAGCGAGTCTCTGACCAAGAGAAATATTATTATAATTGAAGACTGAATTAAAAAGACTAGATTGCGTATGACGTCCTGTCAACCAGACCAAAAATGCCGTACTGCGCAGGGCTGCAATCAATCAGGCCGCGCCTTTGCACTGACGTCAGACGCAAACTAGTCTTTTTAATTCGGTCTACAATTATAATCAGTTGAATTTTATTTGTACGATATTGATCATATTGATAAAACATTGATATTCAAAGCTATTAGAGAATTAACTCGGTGGAAGACGTGAATGGCAATTGAATACTAAAATTTGTACACTCACTTTTAATATTTTTTGATATTTCAACAGCTACCTGTGCTAGTGACGAATTTCGATGTAACAACAGTCGCTGCATCTCTGAAACTTTGACTTCCAAAAAAGGTCGGGATTGTAAGGATAATTGTGGTGATGATAGTGACAGTGAAGGTGAGCATCTGGATATTCTTAATCGTGTAAAACTAAATGAATCGCTCAACCTTGCCCCTTCATTAAAATGGACACCTTTATCGAAGTATTTTGCTAGAAATATGAGATCGACTGGTAACGCATTGATTGAAGTGTAGCTTCAAAGATGAATGTCCCATCCCATAGAGTATCGGCTTGCTTTAAATTTGTGTCTGTCTGCTGTTTATAAGGCCTAATTTAAGACTTCCGCTCTCATGGTATACTTTTATTTTGGAACTGGGCAATGAACCATGAGAGGGCAGTGCGGGTCTTTGGACGGGTAGCTAAGGGGGCAGGCGGGGTCACTCAAAGTGAGAAATTTTAGACATTGCTTTGTATTATATCTTTAAAAGTAATGATGATAAATACATAAAAGTATACATTTTCACAAAGAAAATGATGCAAGGAATCCAACTAGCACGGCAGATATATATGCAAAATAATTTAGTTTTTCGGTCCACTGTAACAACTAACCCTAAATATCGAAATTGATGAAAATTGCGTATTTGTGAAAATATGGGTCAAAAAGGATCAAAATTGCCTCTTTTTTTTTCAATTTGGACCAAAATGTTGGACATTTTAGGGTATATTAATTTTTAAAACGAAAAAAACAAAACGTGTGTAGAGAAATAGGAGTCAGTTCCAAATGTAACATAGCCTGCAAGTATTAAACAATATGTGGGTCAATATAAAAAACATCTCAAAAAAAGTAACTAACCCCCTTAAATAATGACCATTATTCAAAATTCATTCATTCATTATTCAAATCTGTATTTATTTCTGCACATTTTGATACCTCATTTGTAGCAATTGACTAAATATTGACGTCACAGCGTACATTTAAATCAATGTAACCCAACATTTGAAAGTTGCAGTAAATTCTATTGATTTTGTATTCAGTGTAATGGAAGGAAATCTGTGTAATAATATCTGAGTGTTTTTGTATTGTAAAAATTTGTATGTAAGTGCAACTTACTCAACAAATCTGGACCTAACTACATTAAATTGACCGGTGTTTTATTGTTTTCTAGGCTATCGTATCAAATGAGATGTCAAAATGCGTAGAAATAAATTCTGCTTCCAACGCATTGTACAGATTTGTAATACAATAGCCACTTTTTGAATAATAGCCATTATTTAAGGGGGGGTTAGTTACTTTTTGTGAGATGTTTACATTAAAAAACTCATTAACCCTTGTATTTTTCAGGAACCTATACCGAATTCATAGGAGGTATCGCTCCGGGAATCATAGCTGCTATTGTTATCGGTTGTATCGTGGGCGGTATCCTCATTTGTGTAGGGTGTGGGTGCTTGTGTTACCATTTGTGTTGTAAGAAGTCGCAAATAGTGTAGTTAAGAACTCGTTTTTCCACCATGATCGTGCTCTTCTGCATAAAGGCACGAAATTTCTTTGGGTATATAAAATGATTTCTGAAGGGGTGTACCAAAGCATTACAACACTACAATTTTGATTTTTACACACTATAAAGAGGGGGTGATACCTATGTCATTAACGTGGTCGAATTTTCGGGCTCTTTTTCTGATTACCCATAGGGAAAGTCCATACCGAAGTTGGGGCTTTTACCCAGAAGTGCACGGTCATTTGGGTTTAATGAAACACGCTTAAATGGTTATAGCGCTGTTCAAATAGAAATGCAAAGGGCCTGTGTAAGAAAGAAGTATTTGCGGCTACACCTGTTCTATCCAAGGTCAATATTGTTTTGGCCCTTGACAACGATCTGAAATTCCAGCAACAGTCAGCCTTGGTCAACCTGAAGAACCAGTATTAGAAAACGTCTGCTCCATGGGCGCACCATTAGATATCAAATCAAGGAGGGGGGTGGGTAGTTTTTTGTCGCGTCATCTGAGCAACAAAAAAAAAGATTTGGTGTCAAGGGTGAAAAAAATTGTCACGGATAGTAAGGAAAAATTAAACTTATATTTGACTTTTCTAGCTTTAAAATTGCAAACTTTCTCGTGCTTCGCGCGAATTTATTTCATTTTTGTCATAATTAATATTTTAACTACGAACTGGTAGTATTTTGTGCGCATTTGTTCGCAAAAGGTTATTCGAAAATATTTGATCTATTCTACTTCTCTATCACATTAGTGTCACCATAATACAGTCTATGGTCTCACTAAACATGCTAAAAGTGGTCACAATAAAAGGTTACCTATAATTATTGTAATATTGTTCTATTGTTGAACTATATTAGAGAGAAGCTCCACTGAAACCACGCTATTATGCAGCTCCAAAACATGATGTCATCTCTCAGACTAACATTTCTTAAGGGACCGTTCAATATTACTACCGGATGGGTGGCAGGGAGAAAACAGGGGCGGTCATATGATCAGGCAAATAACTGACAGGTCGCATGACACTCAAACTTGGTGGGTAGGTGCGACTTGCGAGCCAAAGCAAGTTTGCATTTATTAGGTCATCCAAGGTTAATAGTTATTTAAAGTTGCTCCGATGCATTCCTGTGAGGGCAGGTGCTTCTCCACCACCACTTCAATTATAAGACCCCGATCTTCTGCATCCTAAATACGTGTTGCGTCAGTAAAAGAACCAATCATATAGGTGTTCTTCGCAGGTGTGACTACGCAATTGCTCCTGGTTAGATGATTGTTGAAGCGATGTCACTTCATGTTATCTAGCCCCTGACTCAGGCTGATGAACCACTTGGGCAGCCACCAGTCTAGCCTCTTGATTACACACATCGGCATAGCTGATCCTGGTGGTCTTTCCTCTAGGCACTGCAGAGGGTGTCACCTTCTTAGGACCAATATGCAGAAGTGAAATTGCTCTGTTATTGCTCACAGACTTCGACTGACTGGTTATGAGGCGAGGGCTTCTGAAAGTACTGATACCAGGCTGACGATCAGTTGGGTGCATCTGAAATTCTGTTGCCATTGTTGCCATCTTGGATACCTGACCTTTAACAACTGATCGTGACCTTGAATTGAGAAAAACATCAGAAATGGATTCAAAACATCCGAAAACCCCTTGATGGTGTTATACGTCATTTTGGAGTAAGAAGCAAGATGTTCGATACCTTAATTTTCTAGATTAAGTGAAATAACATCAGAAATGGATTCTAGGCACCCTAAAACACCTAAAGTCTAAACCGGTATTATACATCATCCTGGGGTAAGTGGTTCAAAAGTTGTCAAGATGGTGTCTGGTTGCCATCTTGGATACTTGGCATTTAGCACCTGACCTTGACCTTGAAATTAAAAACTTAAAGTGGTATTATACATCATTGTTGGTTTTCAAGATGGCGTCCGGCGCCCATTTTAGATTTATGCTGTAAATTACCATAGTTGCCCGAACTTGCAACTTTGGTAACCAAGCTAAAATTCTTCTAGGACCCCGTGGGATTATAAATCAGCAAAAAGAACATCTAGAAAAGAACATTTTCTAGATTCAGAAAATGACAAATGGACTTGATATACATTTTCTAATTTTCACCCAAATTCGCTCATTTTTTACCCATTTTGCATCAGAAATGAGACGTATCACGAGACATCACGAATGAGACGTAAATTACACAAATTGTATTCTGAGTTATAGTGTAAAATGTGCTTGAAGGTCGTATTCATAGGTACCTAAAGTTGGTGCTACATGTATCTCATTTTGATAGCGCCAGTCAAACAACTTTTAAACCAATCAATAATCCTATTGTTGAAGAGAATAATAAGCTTCTACCTATGTCTATAGAATTCTTAAATAGCTCTAGTCTTTGTTTGCTTTGGATAAATCCTGTTCAAGTGGGGGTTACAAAACATTGTATTTTATCTAGGTATATATAACCAACAATTAACAATGAGAGGACATTCCTGAATCTCGTTGACTTGGGGATGATTTGAAATGACCGTCAATTATGACTGTTTGATATTTATTACCAGCAATGTGGAAAAAGAGACACATGTAGAACCGAAAAAAGGAACCAAAGTTCAACAAACAATAACCCCGCTTCTGGATATCGTTTAAGTCAAATGATATACCATTTTAAAGCTTATATGATATATATTTTCTAAACACGAAATAAAACTAAATTGACCGGGCCAACTTTACGGCTCATTCGTGGTGTACGGTCACATATTGTAAGTTGTAAATAGGTTTAGTTCGCAAAAACTTGTTTTTCTCTAAATGGCATTTCTGAGTTAAGGCCTTCAGGTTCTCAATTTAATATAATATATTTAGTGTCTTAGATTAATATTCGATTATGCGTATTGACTCGCATATTTAAGATGCAAAATATTAGTCATTATAGATTATTACAAATATTAGTAAAGTATTGTGACGTACAGTATAGGTGGTATATAAAACGACAAATAAAATACTGTCATCATGTAGTCAGGTCAAAGGTTCATTATAACCCGTATGTTTATCTAAATTCATTAATATTTAAGAGCAATATTTTTACCCATTTAATATACACAAGTGGGTTCCTGCTATTTTATTTCATTTTATTTTTATTTTTATTTTTTAAGCAGAAGCTACCAAACAAGCGCAGTGATTTATAGTGCGCTACGCACAGGCACAACGTCTAAACGTTGATCCACAAGCTTCAGCACACTTTGCAGGTGCAAGTACCAGAGACTGTCAGTGACTACACTTGACTTCCTGGTGACGTCACAGGCTCGACATACACTATAGCTTTAACCCATACGTTGCCTCTAAGCCTATGTCGAAGGCGTATATTCCTGTTCCAGTTCCTTTTCATAGGAAGTTTAAGTAGAACGTGTTCTGGTATTGGATTTCCTGTTGGATGCTCCTTATCAATTGCAATATATACGCTGTAATTGTGAAGCATGTGGATATGTTTACAGGACATGAATTCAGTGTTGGTAATAAGGCGGGCCATAGGGCCAATGCCAATGCCGATGCACCGTCCTATACTGCTTCAACCGTCCCAGGTACAAACCAAATCTGTGGCACCGGGGGGTCGATGCTTTGCGTCACACGCAAAAAACGCGACGCATAAAGAGCGTGTTGCCAAATCGCGCAGTAGTTGGCGCGCCAAAGAAGAATTTATACACGCATTGCACTGAAATAAATATTCTCATACCTCCAGTTTCCGAGGTCTATTTACTTTGTACTTCTGAGTTGACGGACTATACAACCGCGTGGCCTTTTAAAATTAAAACTTTCGCTCTAATTATGGCAATACGATTTGGCCCGTGAACATTTCGGCTTATTTCCAATGATGTACATCATTAAGGGTGAGGGGGTTGAACTCTCATGTTTAAAGTATGATATTATACAGGTTGGCGTATAATCATTAAGTAAAGGGGTATTCTTCATACAGAAGCCAAAGGGGTTCAGAATTTGCCCAGATTATTAATCAATTATTTGAATATGATACAATGAGTTGGTTCGAATGTTTGACTTATAAATAGTCGCAGACAAGGATAAATCAAAAGTATTTTATTTATGTTCAACAAAATGATGCGCTGCTAGTGTACGATGTGAACATTTCCCTCAAACATTACGTACCCCCTCAATGCTGAATGTTTTCTTACGCTAATCCTATATCATTTCACCTTTCACGTTTTATAGCCATTTTATTGGTCATGCTTGCTACTTTGTATGACACGGGGGTACTCGAATTATTTTGCAACGGAGGGTGTGCGGCCTGGGCGATCTAACTGCCGAACCCTTGCCCATATAGATGATAATTTTACCCAAAATACGGGTACATTATGTTAAAGGACTTTTGGTCAACCAACTTGCACGTTTGATAGCCATTTTATTGGCCATGCTTACTACTTTGTCTGACGCGGGGGTGCTCGAATTATTTTTCGATTGGGGGTGTGCGGTCTGAGCTGCCGCACTCTTGCCCATGTCTTAGGGTACATTTATATATATTTGTACCGATTTTACATTAGTACCACCTAAATGCGCGGAGCGGCCGCAAAAACCGGATTTTAGGTTACAAAATTAGTGGATTTACCTGACTTTGTGGGCGTAGCAAGGAAGTTTGTTCAAAAGAAACACACCCATGTCTAAGGATACAAGTTCTCTAAAACAATAATACGCTCATATACCTCATTACGTGAGTATCTACCTCGGTTCCGGATGTGTGACCAGTTGGTGTGCGACTGAATTGGCGAACTTTTATTTTAATCATTCAATTATTGGCTAGCCACGAGTCAGGAGCAAAGTCAGGAGATGCGCCAAATTGCTAAGGAACTCTTTTAATTCTATAACACGCGGGTTAAGTACAAAATAACTAATTTGATAACTACGATATTGTCGGATTAGATACGAGAATTATCACGAAGTCATCATGTATTGGACCGGAGCAGTTTACTTTTTACTTTTGTTGGCTTCAGTAAGTGCAGGTAATTATACATGTTTGTATTTATTATATGGTCGCTTATAAGTTATAGGGAATAAAAACAAACTTTGTTTGAAACTACTTTTTACTCTAGGTCGGTAAACTGGCCCGGGAAATATGCTAAACTCTGGCATATGAAAGGTCAAAACCTTCAATTGATCGTCGGCTTTTCCTCCCAGCTACATACACTTTAAGAATATATCATTAGATTTATAAAATTTACTTCGAGGACTGTTATATATCAAAACTGTGAAAAATATCAACTTTTAATAATTTGTCATAAAATTTGTATTATATCATGAATTTCAAAAATGAAAATTATTTGATATCAGAAAGACATTCTTCGTATTCAGAATGCAATTCGATATGTCTGATGTGCTCTCATGTCCCACAAAAATACTGTCGAAACGCTCAAAACGTTCAATCCAGATCCCTTAAAGCCATATTATAACATTTGCTGAGGAGAACGCCCTCAAAAAAAATTTAAATTCTGGTTTTTACACGATTGTAATGTACTTTGACAGTTGGTACTGTAGTTTTGTCAAAATCCGCGATTTTGAATAAAACGATGGAACCGTCGTTTTATTATTACGATGGAAATATTAGTCGAACACGTATGCGATAACAGAGTACGTACACGGCGTGCGGGACTCACATACACACACACACATCAGATGGTCGTACCGTATTACAACCGCTGGAGTAACATGCATTGGCGCTAGTAGTAGGTATATCACCTCAAAAATAAGCGCAGCAGAAAAACGTTATTTAATGTTTCTACATGAATGAGCTTTATTAAAGCATCAAAAATAAAAAAAACGGAATTGAAATCGGTCAATGCATTGTGATGTAGTGTCAATTTTAAGATGCTCGTAAATGGAATTAAAACCTGCCACAAATGGCTATAATGACAAAATTGGCACATTTCTAGATTTTGAAGGTTTATTTGGACGCTTGCTTGAAAAAGCAGAGTTAATTTAAGTATCACAGGTTAAATGCCTATCTTTCCTAACTTCGTTAAAGAAAACAAAATTAAAAAATCTATCATTGAATAATTATAATAAATTAACCAAATATACTATTTTAGCAAATTCAGCCAATCTGCAGACAAATTAAAGGTGAAAAAATGACTAAGTTCAGCTAATTAATATGCAAAATTGATGCCAATAGAAAACCGTACATGATATCAGGGTGCGGTTTTTTTGCACACATATGTATACAAAGTTATTTCAATTGACAACAAAAAATACACAAAAAGTAATTAATTATGCAAATTAGCTAATTACAGGTAATTATGTATTCATGGTATTTTTATGTAAATTAGGCATGAGTAATTTTGGTGGTTTTTTTTTCAATATTTAATGAAAGTCTATTCATTCACCATAAATATGTCAAGTATGAACCTGTTATGATGTTGAATAAAGAAACTGCAGTTAATTACTTAAATTTAATACAAAACATACAAAGTTTGACATTTTGACGATGTCAGGAATAAAATTTTCATTTTTTTCTGTAAACATGGTATGTGTCACCATTGCTCAAAGCCAAATCCGAAAAGTAAAAATCATAATTCATTTGCAATGAGACTTTAAATGAACATTTTGTTATCTGGATTAACATGGGATGACAAATGGTAAACGGAAAAGCCATTCCCACTGTAACGCGTATACAAAAATAGTATGGCCTTGGACACACACAATGGCTTAGAGCTATTGAGGTTTGGAAAATTACTCCCTAGAAATATCTTTGATATAATGTTTTGTTTCAACTAGTTTTCTCGCATTCGTTGTCGACGGAAATAATTTACATGCTAAGACAGATTAGTATTTCAGCTAAATGGTGGTAGGTCCCTTTATTTCAATAGGCCTATATTTACTGATTTATGAGCGATCTTCAAAAATCCATAAAACCAGGCAGTAGGTCTTATTAAAGCATCAAAAATAAAAAAACGGAATTGAAATCGGTCAATGCATTGTGATGTAGTGTCAATTTTAAGATGCTCGTAAATGGAATTAAAACCTGCCACAAATGGCTATAATGACAAAATTGGCACATTTCTAGATTTTGAAGGTTTATTTGGACGCTTGCTTGAAAAAGCAGAGTTAATTTAAGTATCACAGGTTAAATGCCTATCTTTCCTAACTTCGTTAAAGAAAACAAAATTAAAAAATCTATCATTGAATAATTATAATAAATTAACCAAATATACTATTTTAGCAAATTCAGCCAATCTGCAGACAAATTAAAGGTGAAAAAATGACTAAGTTCAGCTAATTAATATGCAAAATTGATGCCAATAGAAAACCGTACATGATATCAGGGTGCGGTTTTTTGCACACATATGTATACAAAGTTATTTCAATTGACAACAAAAAATACACAAAAAGTAATTAATTATGCAAATTAGCTAATTACAGGTAATTATGTATTCATGGTATTTTTATGTAAATTAGGCATGAGTAATTTTGGTGGTTTTTTTTCAATATTTAATGAAAGTCTATTCATTCACCATAAATATGTCAAGTATGAACCTGTTATGATGTTGAATAAAGAAACTGCAGTTAATTACTTAAATTTAATACAAAACATACAAAGTTTGACATTTTGACGATGTCAGGAATAAAATTTTCATTTTTTTCTGTAAACATGGTATGTGTCACCATTGCTCAAAGCCAAATCCGAAAAGTAAAAATCATAATTCATTTGCAATGAGACTTTAAATGAACATTTTGTTATCTGGATTAACATGGGATGACAAATGGTAAACGGAAAAGCCATTCCCACTGTAACGCGTATACAAAAATAGTATGGCCTTGGACACACACAATGGCTTAGAGCTATTGAGGTTTGGAAAATTACTCCCTAGAAATATCTTTGATATAATGTTTTGTTTCAACTAGTTTTCTCGCATTCGTTGTCGACGGAAATAATTTACATGCTAAGACAGATTAGTATTTCAGCTAAATGGTGGTAGGTCCCTTTATTTCAATAGGCCTATATTTACTGATTTATGAGCGATCTTCAAAAATCCATAAAACCAGGCAGTAGTTCTTAAACAAAACAATTTTTAATTTTGGGGGACCCGATGGTAGCCTCGGGAAGGCTTCACACAAGCGCGCGCTTTTCAATTCACTGTTATGCTTGCATGCACAGTGTAGCAGAATTATTGTGCAGCCACTGTGATATACCTACTAGTAGTAAATTCCAATTTTCTTTGCTTTACCTCACTTGTTCGGCTCGAAATGAAAAGGGACATATCTGACAGTAAAAGCTAAGATTTTATGGAAAATAAATACTAATCTATTTTTACAGAAATGTCATAATATGGCTTTAAGTGAATGATTTAAATCTTGCAAGATAGTTCATTTACCTTTAAGGGCTGGGGTAGAAACGTCTGCACAGTATTTTTTGTGGGACATGAGAGCACATCAGACGTATCGAATTGATTCAGAATGCGAGGAATGTCCATCTGATATCAAATAATTTTGATTTTTTTTTTAATTCGCGATATAATACAAATTTTATGGCAAATTATTAAAAATTGATAATTTTGACAAGTAAAATTTATAAATCTAATGATATTTACTTACAGTATAAGTAGCTGGGAGGAAAAGCCGACGATCATTTGAAAAATTTGACCTTTCGTGTTGAAGATATAGAATTTTTTCCCAAAAATGTAGGTCTTTTTGGGAAAAAATGTGTATAAATTAACATATATCAATTTTTAATAATTTTCCATAAAATTTGTATCGCCAAAAAAAATCAAAATTATTTGATATCAGAAGGACATTCCTCGTATTCAGAATAAAATTCGATATGCCTGATGTGCTCTCATGTCCCACAAAAAATACTGTGCAAACGTTGCTACCAGTGCCCTTAAAACAATACAGATTGTACATAATCCACATTTTTCTAATAATTATATATTTCTGTTAATATTTCACAGCTTTTACCGACTACTATTTCGAAAACCTCTGTAATCTGACGCAGACAATAGGTAATGAGGCTGCTGTAATACAATCAGGTACCAGTTCTTCGGACAGATATTATGGAAACAATCTGAATTGTCCTGTCACGCTTAGTACTACTGCCGGTAGAAAAATCCTTCTTACGTGGCTCTATTATGATGTTAATACAGACGTTGCTGGGGCATGTGCTGATACACTTAAGATATATAACGGAGCTTCAGCTTCAGGAACAACACTTAATACTAAGTATTGCGGCTTTTACCCATCCCTTTTAATCGGTCACGGTATGAAACCATTGCATCGACAAGTAACAAAATTACACTGCTCCTCAATACCGATAATGACTTCTTTCTCAACGACTTCCAATTCATCGCAACTTCGTTCAGTACTGCAGGTAATTTCTCTAATTAGTAAGAAACCATGCATAAAATATGTAAAATTTCAATTCATGACTATGATATTAAGGACAAGGTGTGAATTTGCAGCTACTTTTATTAAACTAAAAATTTGATTTAAATGTATGGCATATTATAGTACTTTCATGTTAATATAAATGTCCTTTTACGCACGCATGTTCCCTCGTGGGTCTGGGGGTGTGCGCGCATATACTTTGCTGCGATCGGGCACACAAACATGAAACCTCACACTCCAACTGGCATTGACTGGGAATATAAGTACCCAACGTAATCAGGTAATGTGTGTCAATTTCCAAATGTCCCTGGTTTGCAGGCAAAATTTAACACAAGTTCATTTGTATAGTCCAGGACAGTGTCCTCAGGTTGGGGGCGATGGGGGTGAGGTGTTTGTGTGTGTTCTGCATGCGCGGATTTAGAGGGGGCACAGCCGGCCCGTGCCCCCCCTTTTGGCGGATCCCAAAAAATAAAAAAGAAAAATGAAAGAGAAGAGAAGGAGGGAAAGAAAAGAGGAAAAGAAAAAAAAGGGAAAAAAAAAAGAAAGAAAAAAAGAAAACGGCACAACGTAAAAAGAAAGAAAAAATCTTCGGGCCTATAGCCTAATAAATCTGTAGTGAGTATCATACACCGGGGTGGCACTCTCCAGGCGCGGATTCAGGGGGCGGTGCCCCTTCCTCCCCCCTCTCCCAAAAAAAAAAAAGAGGAAAAGAGAGAAGAGAAGAGAAAGAGGAAAAAAGGAGAAAAAGAGAAGAGAAAAGGAGAAGGGGAAAAGTTAAATTGCACGTATAATAAGTAGGCCCATGCCAAATAAACCGCACAGTAGCTCACAGTCTGGTATATCAAAAGTAGGCCCTATATAGGCCTAATATAGGCCGGATTCTTTTAGGCAGTACTTGTTGATTTCTGATGGCCCGTCGATGATGCAGGGCCCGTCACATTTTGTCACCAAAGTCAGTATTAATACGGACTCCATGCTGACTTCGATCCATGCCGAATCTCCAAGTCTTATAGTCCTATTAAAGTGTCAGTGTAACATTTTACAAATTGAGTTCGGGCCCTGTTTTGTTTTAAAAAGCAATGATATACTCTCGTATAGTGTAAAACAGATGCACCAAATGGCTTCAATTGGACCTTCATTTCACAAAATTTCCAAATTTCGGAGGGGGAACATCAGACACCCCTGCCTGTATAAACAACTGCCCGTTTTCGCTTCTGTATTTCACACCCAGCACTCTGAATTTATACAATAACAGTGAAAAAAGGTGGCTTCAATTGGCCTGTCATTTCGCAAATTTTATATTTTCGGCTTTTTCAAACTCAAATTTTACACCATAATAGTGCCAAAATGGTCCACCAAATGGCTTCAATTAGGTTTTTATTTTGCAAATGTTTCTCATTTCTGAGGGGCATCCCCTCAGACACCCCCCATGTCGCGAAACGTTATGGGTACATATAAAGCAAATTTTACAAAAGAGGTCAAAACTTGTCCACGAATGGCTTCAATTGGGCCGTCTTTTTGCAAATTTTAGGCTTTTTCAAACTAAAATTTTACACCATAATGTTGACAAAATGGTCCACCAAATGGCTTCACTTGGGTCTTCATTTTCCAAAAGTTTCTCACTTCTGAGGGGGCACATCCCCCCTCAGACACCCCCCCTGCGTCGCGCAAGCCTCAGGGATGACCGCTTCGCGGCCATTTATTTAATTTTTTTATTTTCAGGAGTGTACCCCCCTTTCTCGAAATCCTGTATCCGCCCCTGGTGTTCTGTGAGTGTTTGCGGGTGTTTTGGGGTGGGTATGTAGGGTGTATGTCTTCTGTCTGTGGGTTGGCTGAGCGGGTGTGTGTCAATTCGGAGCCAGTCTTTGACAAAGAAAACGGCTGAATTTTCTCTGTATGATATTGATTTTCAAACTTATATGTTAGAGAATTAGCTCGGGAAAGATGTTCATGGCAATATTGAATAATATAATTTGTGTAATTTTGATGATATTTCAACAGATACCTGTGCTAGTGACGAATTTCGATGTGACAACGGTCGCTGCATCTCTGAAACTTTGACCTGGGATAAATATCTGGACAGTGATGACAATTGTGGTGATGATAGTGACAGTAAAGGTGAGCATCCCAGCAAACACGAACATTTAACAGAAAATGTTTATATGAAGAGCTTGGTTCCAAAAAAGGCCAACGGCTGCTTTGTGTAAAATTCATATTCCTAAGCTTAACCTCCCATGTGCGAAGAAGAAAATAATTAATATAAAAGAATTTTTTTCCTTCCAAAAGGAGCTAAATCCATTGGCAGCCATTTTGAAACTTTACATTGGAGAATTTTTAGGGGACAAAATGAGTTACAAACATATTTATTTCAATCGCTAAATAAATGTCATTAAATTAATATACCAGAAAAATGTGACACAAGGCAGCTATTGGATTTAGCACCTTTTGGAAACAAACCCTTCATATGTCGGCTATTGTCAATAGCCTTAGTCGGAGGTCCCTCGGCCCATAGTCTCAAAACTATTAAACAGATCGGAACAAAATAGCCATGCGTGGCTGTTGAAGAACTAGTGGATTCGACCTACCATCATGGGGATTTCTGCCATGAAGATATCGGGGCAATGACACTGTGCCATGTTATATTCGTGTTCTCATCAGGGTTTACACTCGGCCCATCAATAGATAAATCGACTTGTTGATCAATAAACTAAAAAATAAGTCAGAATTAAACCAGAATTAATCTTGTATTTTTCAGGATTCACTGACATAGCTGACGCTATCGGACGAGGTTTCGCTCTGGGGATCGGAATCGTGATTGCTATTATTATCGGTTGCATCGTGGGCGGTATCCTCATTTGTGTAGGCTGTGGGTGCTTGTGTTACCATCTGTGTTGTAAGAATTCACAAATAGTGTAGTCAATAACTGCTTCCACCATGATCGTGTTTTTCTGGATAAAAGCAAGAATTTCTTTGGAAAATAATTTGTGACCGTACACCACGAATGAGCCGTAAATGTCCTCAATTGTATTCTGAGTTACAGTGTAAAATGGGCATGAAGGTCATATTCATAGGTATTTCAATTTGGTGCTACGTGTATCTCATTAAATGAGGTACACGTAGCACCAAATTGAGGTACCTATGAATACGACCTTCATGCCCATTTTACACTGTAACTCAGAATACAATTGAGGACATTTACGGCTCATTCGTGGTGTACGGTCACATTTCAGAAGGGATGTACCAAAGTATCTTAGACACACCTGATGATTGACTTTTCTAATTTGAATTTGAGTTACATTACAACTTAATTTGCAGTATTTTGATTTTCGCCCCTAGAAAGAGGGGTCGTGGCCTATGACGTCATTAACGTGGTCGATTTTTCAGGTACTCCTATAAGATTTCGATTTACCCATAGGGAAAGTCCATACCGAAGTTGGTGCTTTTATCCAGAAGTCATTTTGGTTAATGACACCCACTATAAATGGTCATACGGCTGTTCAACTAACAATGTAAAGGACCGATAAAATATTTTAAATAAAGGAAATCTCCTTTTCATCTTCATCTTTCTCCTCCGCCGCATCCTCTTCTTGTTCTTCTTTTTTCTTGAGCTTCTTCCTGTTATACTTGTTCCGCTTGCTGTTGTTGTTGTCGTCGTCGTCGTGTTTCTTTTTCTCCTCCACCTTTTTTCTTCCTCTGCTTCTTCTTCCTCTTCTTTTCTACTTCCTCTTCCTAATTCTGCCCTTTGAGTTTTACATTAATTTATTTTCCATTTTTCTTCTACAACTGCTACGTCTTAAACGACTTGTGGCTCCAGCAACTTGTTCAAAATATCGCAACTCTTGAAAACAAATAAAATCGAAATGTCATAGTTACATCAGGCAAATTGTCTACTTTCTGAAAAATAAACGAGTACAGCGACGGAACACTAATAATTTATTATTGTCATCACTTTTTAAAAATGTAAACATATCAAATTCTTAGACATAACGGTATTTGCCTTAACTGATACTTAAATACCTGTTGGTAAAATAACAAGAATTGCAACGAGCCATGTGAATCAATGCAAAATGAGGCGAATATTCATTGAGGCGATACCGTAAACGTTCACCTAATGGCACTATGGGATCCCTTGACATAACTGGAATATTAGACACAAACTAACAGTGCCCTCCAATTAAAAAAAATCCCACCAGCAAATAAGGGCCCTTAATTCTTGTTGGGATATTTAGAAGAGGGAGCTCTCTATTTGTACATGAAATTTGCCCCAAGGCAAAGGAGCCCAGGTGCGCCATTAGGCGAACGTTTACGGTATTTGAATTATAGTGACTCGAGTGACTTCACTTCACTCGAGCTAATAATATGCGATGTGATTTGACTCGACTTGAATTTTTTTACTCGCTGCAAAATAGGTTGAGAAAAAGTTTGAAATCTTAATTGCAGTCTTTGTACGGGGGCATAGCATAATAATGTTGAACTGGAATCAGTGGATCTTTGTGAGCTGAAGGTATATCGGTATCAAAATCAAGGGTCTGTTGTACGAAAATTCAGTGGTCTTTCTGTGGTAGCGTACCCGTATTAATAGTCAAGTGTGTTAAGACCCCCGGGGGTTATAGTGCTAACGAGATATTATTACACTGTTGCAACACATGTGATGTGTTATTTATTTTAGTTCAGCTACGAGCAACTCAACTGTTTGAAAAACATTCAATTAAAACTTAGGCCAAAACAAGTAGCTGTTATTGTTATTTTCAGGCACAAACAATCTCTTTAAGGGCTCTGGTAGCAACGTTTGGACAGTATATTTTGTGGGACATGAGAGCACATCAGGCATATCGAATTGCATATTGAATGCGAAGAATGTCTTTCTGATATCAAATAATTTTGAAATTAGCGATATAATACACATTTTATGTCAAAAGATTAAAAAATATATTTTTGATATTTAAAAGTCCTCGAAGTAAACTTTATAAATCTAATGATATGTATTTAAAGTGAATGTAGCTGGGATGAAAATTTTGACCTTTCGTATTGAAGATATGGATTTTCCCCAAAACACCAAAAAATGTATATCTTCAATACGAAAAGTCAAAATTTTCAATTGATCGTCAGCTTTTCATCCCAGCTACATTCGCTATACTTGCAAGGTTCTGCCATTATGCACTATGTGCGGGGAGAGCCTCGAACTGGCAGCATACATGAAAGGAAGAATTACGTAACCTTACACAGAATGTTATATGACTGGTCATTTATCATTCATACATGCTGCCAGTTCGAGGCTCTCCCCACACATAGTGCATAATGGCGGGACCATGCAAGTAGCGAATACACTTTAAGTAAATAGCATTAGATTTATAAAGTTTACTTTGAGAACTGTTAAATATTAAAAAATTAAAAAATATCAAATTTTAATAATTTGTCATAAATTGATATTATATCGCGAATTTCAAAAATCATAATAATTTGATATCAGAAGGACATTCCTCGTATTCAGAATGCAATTCAATATGTCTGGTGTACTCTCAGCTCCCACAAACATATTGTGCACACGTTAGATATCAGATTCCTTAAGGGGGTACTACACCCCTACCCAATTCTGTGCCTATTTTTGCATTTATCTCAAAAAATTATAGCGCATTGGGGACAAGTAGATATGTATATTATAGGGGCAAGGACTACAACTACTACCCTTGAAACTTTATTTCAGCACAGACAACAGTTGTGGAGTTACAGTCAAAAATGAGGGAAACCAATATTTGATCAATAAGTCAATAACCAATTGCTTTGAGTTGCTGAATTTTCAGTACAGTAGTTGTAGTCCTTGCCCCTATAATATACATATCTTACCTATCACCAATGTGCTATAATTTTTGAGAAAAATGCAAAAATAGGAACAAAATTGGCCAGGGGTGTCGTACCCCCTTAAAGAATCTCCGGCAATCACAACATTATGCCTTTTATGGTAGAAAAATAGTTATCAAGCACGAATCACATGGTTTGATTTAAATCAAACTCATATTGACCGTAAAAACGAATAAAAACAGTCGGCTCTCAACACGCGATATTCAAAATTCCCGCGCCGAAATTGTCTAAGTGCAATGACGTAATGGTTATTTGTGCTCCATTCATTGTATTACCGGGAAGTCATTGCACTCGACAATTTCGGCGCCCGGGAATTTTGAATATCGCGTGTTGAGAGGCTGATGTTCTTATTCGTTTTTATGGTCACTATGAGTTTGTTTTAAATGAAACCATGTAATTCGTGCTTGATAATTATTTTTCTAACATATAAGGCATAATGTTGTGATTGCCGGAGACCCCCTTTAATACTTATGTATTTTGCTCATGATATTTTTGTAAACGCAATGTTGCTTTGGCGAATTGCGTCCTAAGAAACTTTTGTATGTATGTATGTATGTATGTATGTTTTTGCCTTTGAACTTGGTATAGACATGCTTTTGAGATGGTTAAAAGAACCATTTGATGAGCAACATTTGCCAATCCCCGTCCAGGCCTATGTTGACGATATTGCCGTATGTACACGTGATCCTCGGCAAATTGTTGATATGGGAATGAAAGTTGAAACATTTTGCAATTGGGCCAAACTTGACATCAAGGCTCAAAAATCGGCTCTTTTGTACGAACGTAGATCAGGCACCAATTGGTATAAGCGTGGTCAAGCTGATCAAACCATCATCAATTTGCAAGGTAACCCAGTGGAAAAATATCAACGTGATAAGTCATATGAGTACCTTGGTTATTCAATCAATATGACGGGTGATTGGACTCATCAAGTGTCAGAATTATTACAAAATTCAAAAATTTATTGCAAAAACTCGACATTGCTCCGCTTGCAATCTGCTTTAAACTTGAAGCAATCAATACATTATGCATTCCAACAGTTGAAGGATTTTTCAGCATTCTGCCTATACCATTTAAAACTTTGACGGCAATGGAGGATTTAATAATCAAGTATGCCAGATCATGGTTAGGCCAACATACTAATTCTAACCGCAAGTATGTTTTTGTCCCAAAATCATCTGGAGGCCTTGGAATCCGAAAACCATCTAGTATTTATTTCGCTAAAAAGGTGGCGTCATATGTACAGATGTTGAATTCAGATGATGATGTGGTCCGGAAGACTGCTGAAAAGTCCCTCAAACTGCACATGCAAAAAAGAAAAGTTAAAGAAACTAATGATGAAGGTAAAAATTTTGCTGGGTATGAAGCTGATGAAAATGGTATCATCATAAAAATATTCAGACTTGCTTGAGCAAGTCAGCCTGGAATTGAGTTAAACGAGATCTGCTCAAAATTAGCCATCGAGTTGGTTAAATCAAACAACGAAAACTTTGCGTATGCCATAAAGGCAGGTGAAACTGTTATAGTTTGTCACAAAGTAATTTATCATTTTATCATAAAGAAACTGACTGAAACTGAACTAAGCAACTGGAAAAATCTTGAATCACAGGGAAGACTTGCGGACCTCGAGAAAGCAGATTATGCATGTTCGATGGAGCATTTAAAGAATGGTGATTTAAGTGTCGACCTGATTAAGTTTATCACCAAAGCTAGACTCCAAATCGCTGAATCAAATTCATTGCTCCATGTAATGTTTCCTCAGGTTAGCAAGTCGTGCCCTCTTTGCAGAAATCCATATGATACAATTTCACATGTAGCAAACGGCTGCATGCAATTTCGTTACAATTACATTTCAAGACATAACCGGATCATGAATATCCTTGAAAAGGAAATTAAAAAATACAACAGGTGTGATATCTACCGTGAAAAGATCATCTCAGGTGCCCTGATCACGAATGACGATGATGAAATTGAATTCGCAAACATCTTTCAGGACATTCAAGCAAGAAAACCAGACCTATTTCTCATTGATCACGAAAACATGAAGTGTTTCATCTTGGAAGTAACTTGTCCTTTCGATGCTTTCATTGGGGAAAGTTACAACACAAAGTTCCAAAAGTATACTCCTCTTTGTAACTTGCTCACATTGTGCGGATTTGATTGCAAACTCCTTGTCTTCGTGATTGGGTCACTCGGCCATATTCATCACCGTTTCCGAAGTGGGTTGAAGAAACTTGGCTTCCCCAAACGTGTTGCCAAGGCTGTTGCCAAGTATGCTTCTGTCAGTTCCATGATTGGAACCAACATCATTTGGAGACTGCGATACAGGCTCACCAAAATCAATTGATTCTTCCTGTTCAATTTCATGTTGTTTGTAATTTATTCATGTAATGATTTATAATGCCGCTTTGGTGGCCCAAATGTATTTGTTCATTATTGAATAAAAAATTCGTATATGTATGTATGTATGTAATACAAAATCAATAAAAAAATAAACCCTCAAATATGCTGCACAAACTTTTAACTTACAATTTGAAATATTAACAATATTAAAAAGAATAAAAATAGCATTTGGTATTTTGGTTTTCAGGCCACAAACAAGAAAAAACATTTAGGGGTTGTCTAACGCTATATATTACAAACATAACATAACATAACATAACATAACATAACATAACATAACATAACATAACATAACATAACATAACATAACATAACATAACATAATAGGCAATTATTGAGCGCCGCACAAAGAACGGAGCGCTTTACAAGAAAATATATACAGGTACATGAACCAGAGACATAAACTAATACAAAAATACAAAGCATAATATATGTCATGACAATTGGATAAGAGCATGAAAAAACTACTTGAACAAGTATATTTTCAGATTTGTTTTGAAAAGCTGGAGTGTACCAGCTTCTCTGATGTCATGAGGCAGAGAATTCCATATCCGGGGTGCACATGATTCAAATAGCTGAGAGTTGTTCACTGTTGAACAAGTATTTTGGTAAAACGTATACCCACCATTTTGTACGTCTTTCATATAATCTCAAAACTTTTCAGAATACGATAATTTTTAATTCTTGATAGTTATTAATGACATTATGACACGTAATGGTAAAAAAAACGTTTTGTCAGCAGCGGCAACTTTAAACATCAAAATAATAATGCATGCCATATTTATGATATACTAAGTGGTTATTGGTACAATAGTGGTTTTTATGTACATCTACATGATAACTGGTTTGTTGTCATTTAAAAGAAGAACGTTTTACTAAATAAAGGCCATAGCTTATTACTAGGTGTAATAACAAACAATTTGAATGTTGCAAAATATTTCGTTCGTGGGTTGATACTTACATGGTTAAAACTAACATATTGCCAATGTCGACGACCTATTATCTTGCCCGGCTCAAGGAAGTGGTTGTGGATGATCTTGAACTCGTTGTTCAAGATCATTTACAGCAGCTTCCGTGAAAACTTGTGTACATGATGTTCATAATACCGTAGTAGTGTTTTAAATGGTGCACCAAAAAGTTCAAATGAGACCTACTTCCACCAAATCCGGGTAAAGCCGCCAAGGCTTTATTTAATCTAGTCTAATAAACACGCCACAAATCGATACAAAACAAAGGAATTTTAAAGCTAAAGATGTAAAAAAAATAAGGACAAAATATTGAGTAATCATAATTAAGTGTTAGATCATTTTAAAGCTAACAATCTGAGCATTTCAAATTATATCTCCAAATCATAATTCTCACGCTTTATCCGGGTAAAATTTCTCAACTTAAAGAGACGAACCCCTCAGACACCCCCTGTGTTAGATTCATCCTAAAGACTGGTAGTTGCAAATCACAAATCTCAGAAGATATTGAAAAGGCTAAAAAATCTCAACATACAAGTTCATTTATGTCCAGCCCCAAAGATGGTTTTTGTCCGTTTTCCCATGTTTCCCCAGAACCCGTATTTTACATGTTTCCCACCAAAGAGCCGCTTTGTTTCCCCACATATTTTGTTTTCCAAAGGCCCTTTTTGTGGAAACATTCCTACTATTGCAATATAATATGTCCCCAAATATCCAATTTTTCGAACCTGACCCTGAAAAACCATAATTTGTGCCCAGCTCCAACAAAACCCGGAACAAGTCGCCAAACTTGTTTTTGAAATATAGGCCTTTAAAGATGACATTCCCATTAAAAAAATTTTGGAATTCTTTATTTCATGGTATTTGACTGTGGGACTATGTGGACTTTCAAATCATTGAAAGTTTTTATTTAAAAAAAAATGTTATCAATAAATAACCGTTGAACTATGATAATCCCTATTCAATCCTGTGTAAGGCTGGAAACTAATTGACCCATTAGAATAGGAATTTTGCAAAAATATCAAGTAATGTATCATTTACAAAATTATCCATATCTTGAAAAGTATTGATGAATTTCTAAGCTTATTGTCTAGTGTTTACATTTTTATTCAAATCATCAAAAATGCGCCTTGTTCCTGGTTTTGTCAGAGCGGATCACATTTTAGCATCTTCCCTCGATCCGAGTTTTCAGCACCTGCTCCGAAAGACCCCATTGTTAGGATCTTACCTCAAAAAACCTCAATTTGTAGCATATGCCAGCGAAGGACCCCAACGTTTTTAGTTTTTTCTTACCGAAAGACCGATATTTTTCACACAATTTTGCCTCCAAAAGACCCCCACGTTGTCGCTACACATTGTACTGCCCCCCCCCCCCCGAAAATACTAATATGAAACTCATAGTGCATTTAGTGCTTATCCCGAGCACTTATACAGATGTTAAAATGTAGGTACCTGATAATAGGGCTATGTTAGATGTGGAGCTACCGTTAGATATGTGGATGTGGAGCTACACTCAGCTATGTGGATGCTATGTGAGAGGATATGGTCTATGTCTATGATCAAGGATACAGGAAAGTATCAAGTCATCGACTTCTTATCAAAAAAAACATGCATCAAAACACGATAAATGTGATTAACCTAAGGCTGATACCAAAATCATTTCCTATCCTTTAACGTTAAATTTACATTTTAGTAAACAGAAAGTCAAATTCAGCACCTGCATAGATTATTATAAAAATAATTTATATTCCTGATTGCCGTGATCCTCATCTTTGTCTATTCATACAACTTATTTTTAGTATTTTCATCTCTATACTATAATATTCCCGTCATATCCTTGATCTTAATCGAGTTTTTATAGACCATCAATGATAATAACAGCCTTAATCTTTATCTTTTCATATGATAATACAATTCGCTTCTTTAAAATGTCATTTCGTGATCCACATTATCATCTCCCCACTGTTCTGAAAAAAAGTTGAGATTTTTATACCACTGGAAACCTCTGGCTACATAATATTTATGTACAAAAGAATTCTTGCAGATTACCCCTGAACAGCGACATTCGGAATTTCAGCCAACACTCGCGCCTCCTTACCAGTTCCGGCCATGATATTATTCCGAGAGCCTATCACCCATGCACATTCGATTCGGAACATTTTCTGAAAAGATTTGTAATGTAAAGCTCCTTTTCTATTGTGTGTGGTTTTTTTGTTGTTGTTTTTTTGGGGGGTTTGGGGTTTTTTTTCAAAACAACTCGGACGTCAAAATATTTCGTGTTGGAGCTATTTTTACCGGGACTATGAAGGGTTACACCAAATGCAGATACACCTCCATACAACCACAAACTTTCACGTTGAATAGTAATTTTATTGGCCATGCTTGCTACTTTGTATGACGCGGGGTACTCCAATTGTTTTCGAGGGGCGCAAAAACAGGATTTTAGGTTACTAAATTAGTGAATTTACCTAGTTTTGTGGGCGTACGCGGAAGTTTTACAAAATTAAAAACATGTCATGGGATTTTTCTTCAAAGCACACCCATGTCTAAATATACAAGTTCTCTAAAACAAACATACGCCCTATATGCTTCATATTACGTGACACAACGACACCACCAGGTTAATAATTAATTTTTGTATGGGCTGAATCGAACCAATAGAAGCTAATAGAAATACAGCCTAATGCGGAACACGTGGAAATTTAAACGCACCATCAAGCACCAGTTTACAACTCAGCTAGATTTATACTCCGTCGCCGAGCCACGAGCGATTGGTAGCTCGCTTTTCTCAACGCAACAATAATGAGTCCTATCTCATTGGCTGAAAAACAATCGCTATCACTCAGTGATGTAGTATAAACTCACCTATAGGGATGTCATTCCTATTCTATTTAACAGAGTCAAAATCATATTGTTGATGGGAACAAATGACGCTCACTGTCTCTAGAATTGGCAGCCTCAGTGACAATAAAAGCACATTCCTATTACATGATTAGACCACATAATTACGTCGTACATACATACAATACACACAATAGGCTACATACAAGAACCTTTAAATGAGTTGCAAACGAGATGATTTGAAATAACAAATAACACTTGAGATAATTTTATTCCTAGCTATAATTGGAAAAAGAAAAACACGTAGCAGCGTAGTGAGTCTGTGCGCAGAACATAAAAAATGAGTCCTTCAAGCAGATGAGGAGCTGCCGCGCATGCGAAGTGGGGAGGGAAGAAACGTACCAGACGGATTTTTTTCATACAATCCCTCGGCATATCTCTCAAAACAACCAAACACAGGTCGGAACAAAATGGCCATGCGTCAGCTGATGCGTAGCTGTTGAAGAACTAGTGGATTCGCCATACCATCATGGGAATTTCTGCCATGAAGATATCGGGGCGATGACACTGTGCATGAGCATCCACCGGGTTCCGGATGGGTTCCGGATGTGTAACCAGTTAGTGTGCGACTGAATTGGCACACTTTTATTTTGATCATTCAATTATTGGCTAGCCACGAGCCAGGAACAAAGTCAGGATATGCACCAAATTGCTAAGGAAGTATTTTCTCTATAGCAAGCAGGTTACGTACAAAGAACTAATTTTGATAACTACGATATTGTTGGATTAGCTACCAGGATATCACAAACGGTCATCATGTATAATTGGACCGGAGCAGTTTACTTGTTACTGTGTTTGGCTTTAGTAAGAGCAAGTAAGTATACATGTTTGTATTTCTTGTGTGGTCGCAAATAAAGAATAAAACAAAACAAGAACTTTATTTGAAACTGCTTTTAACTCTAGGTCGGTAAACTGGAAATATGGTAGGATTCAAATTATGTGCATAAATATTGCTAAAATATATCTGGTGGATAAACGGGCCACTGGCAGCAGCAAAGTTGCCAGCATTTTTCAGCTGTTTTACCAAAGAATGCTTTTGGGATTTTACGGGGTTTTTTCTGTTTTAAATTCTGGCTATTTGTATACCAATTATATATTATTATGTAGCTGTTACAAACATATTTTTTACGATATTGGGACTATATATTTGTGTGATTTGATAGTTTGTACTGCTGATACCCATTTTTAAATTTAATTTTTATTGTATATATTTTTATTGTATATATGTGACCTGTCATGGCGAATGAGCCGTAAATACCTCCCCCGGTCAAAATTGTTTTATTTCGTGTTTAGCAAATATATATCATTTAAGCTTTAAAATGGTATATTATTTGACTTCAAACGATATCCAGTAGCGGGGTTATGGTTTGTTGAACTTTGCTCCTTCAGTAAAAAGGTACATTATTTTGGTGCTACAATATATCTCTTTTTCTACATTGCTGGTATTAAATATCAAATGGTCATAATTGGCGGTCACTTCAAATCATCCCCAAGTCAACGAGGTTCAGAAATGTCCTCTCATTGTTAATTGTTGGTTAACCCACCACTTGAACAGGATTTAGCCAAAGCAAACAAAGCCTAAAGCTATTTACTATAAGTATAAGCTTATTATCCTCTCCCGGGTATCCTCTTCAACAATAGCATTAAAGATTGGTATTTGACTGGACTGAAATGAGACACTTGTAGGACAATTATTAGGTACATTATGAATACAAGCTTTATGCACATTTTGGACTGTAACTCTGAATACAATTAGGGAATTTACGGCTCATTCGAGCTGTACGGTCACATATTGTATTTCTGACTATTTCGTCACTTAATTTTCGTCAAATTCATTCATTATTCCATATTTCTTCTTCTATTTTAATATTCCGATTATTTTTTAGTAATGATGACAAAATTAATAAATAAACGTAGAATATACACTACACACATTTCTTTAACAATTATATTTTCTGTTATTTTTTCACAGGTTCAACCGACTACTATTTCGAAAACCTCTGTAATCGCACGGAGACAATGATAGGCAAAGCGTCTGTCATAGAATCAGGTACCAGTTTCTCGAACACATATTATGGAGAGAATCTGAATTGTGAGGTTACACTTAGTACTACTGCCGGTAGAAAAATCCTTCTTACGTGGCTCTCTTATGATGTTGAGCCAGGCGTTGGTGGGCCTTATGGACCATGTGATGATACACTTATGATATATAACGGACCTTCAGCTTCAGGAGCAACACTTAATACCGAGAATTGCGGCACTTACCTGTCCTCCGTAGATGGGTTTCGGTACGAAACCATTGCATCAACAAGTAACAAAATTACACTTCTTCTCACCAGCAATGATTTCAGCTTTTTAAACGACTTCAAATTTATCGCAACTTCGTTCAGCACTGCAGGTAAGAAACCATAAAATATGTAATTGCAATCAATGAAAAGATAAAGGGCCAGGCGTGAAATTACACTCATAGAAATGACTTGTTCGCCTTGTTGGCGCAATTCAAAAGGAGTTATTTTGGACAACTCAAAAATAGTGTAAAAGTTGCTAAAACAAAATTCATTTTAGTTATCCGAACTTTAAAAATCCTGAAAAGGCTCATAAAGTTTCGTCAACTAATCAACTTTGTTGGCATTACTTAAAAAGTTGACGTAAGTCGTTGCGTCAACTTTTTAAGTAATGCCAACTTCTGAATTCAAGTTCAGGGAACTTAGAAAAATAAACAAGGTTCAAAGAACCAATTAGTTGAGTTATTGTAACTCAACATGTAAGAGAGAGAGAGACTTATTGTTTTGAGTTATTCCAATATGGTACTTTGTTACTTAATTCACGTAATTGGATCATTTTCTGCACAATTATTCAAATATTTATTTTTGTAATCAGTGCAAAATTGTGTATACTATAGCACACCTCTAGAAAATTATGCTACCCTAGGCTAGTTTTATTTTCTGAGTTGTAACAACTCAATAAAATAAGTGCAAATGAGTGCGACCAACATAATGATATCGAGTCAGCGTTACTCAAAATTGTACGCGTTGGCATTACTCGGAAAGTTGACGCAACGACTCACGTCAACTTACTGAGTAATGTCAACAAACAATTTCTATGAGTGTACAGCTAATTTTATTAAACTTAAATGTTAATATTAAAGTCCTTTTACGCACGCATGTTCCCGCGAAATAATTCGCTACGAACGGGAACATAAACATGAAACCTCACACTCCAACTGACATTGACTGGGAACACGTAATGTTACCGAACCAAAATTCGTTCGTATGCATGATATAGTTCAGGACAGAGTCCCCAGTTGAGGCGTGGTGTGTGGAGGGTGTTCTGTGGAATTTTTGTGGGGTTTGTTGGGGTGTGTGTATGTGGTGTGTGTCTTCTGTGTTGGGGTAAGCGGGATTGTATGTCAACAGTCAGCGAGTCTTTGACAAAAGAAATATAATTAATTGGCTGCAACCGCTGCATATTATTTGTATGATAATTATAGATAAGGCATTGATTTTCAAAGCTATGTAGGCCTTTATTAGAAAAGTAACTCGGGGGAATATGTTCATGACAATTGAATAATATAATTTGTTCATGACAATTGAATAATATAATTTGTTCATGACAATTGAATAATATAATTTGTTCATGACAATTGAATAATATAATTTGTACATTTTTAATGATATTTCAACAGATACCTGTGCTAGTGACGAATTTCGATGTGACAACGGTCGCTGCATCTCTGAAACTTTGACGTACGATACATATCTGGATTATGATGATAATTGTGGTGACAATAGTGACAGTGAAGGTGAGCATTGCATAATGATTTTAAAACTAAGGAATCTCTCAACCTAGCCCTACATCTAGTACTTTGCTAGAAATATCAGATCGACTGGGACAGACGAGCTAACGTCATGATTTTTCCCGAAACAAATAATACGACAAAAATGATTCGTGAAACCAAAGAATATACTAATATCATTAGTCGTATTGTATTATAGCCTATGTGTGATGGTCAGTGGCGTAACTACGGGGGACGGGGGGGGGGGGGTAACGTGCCCCGGGCGCCGCGATTAGGGGGGGCGCCAAATTGGCCAATTCAGCATCGATTCTTCGCCCCTTCAAGCGATGAAAGTCAAAATTTCAGCACAAAATCATTTGAAAGAACATTTTAAGACCAATATTCAACTTCTAGTAACCAAAATTATCAGTGGTAGACCTTATTTGTCCAAAATTTCGGGCGCTACGCGCACAGTTTTAGCAACAGAATAAGTTCCGCATTGTACAAATGTGCACGAAGTGCGCGAAAATATGCGATATTGAAGCTTAACTGGTGATGGTGGAAAGGTTAAATAAAGTCGCTAAAATGCCAAAATATGAGGTTACTTTGGTCAGAAACCCACATACAGGCGTCAACATTGGGGAATGATTGTATGGACCATCTACCCTATGAAATATTGGGGGCCACCAAAACCCACACCCCGGGATCTACGCCTATGGTTCGAACGCGGTATAGGCCTATATTAATTTGCATTGTATATGATATGCCGGTTATTTGTATATAATAGGCAGGATAAAATGATATGAATGGGGGGTGTCTGGAAGTTGGAAATATTTTAATCAGGAGCGTAGGCTCGAGTTAGTCGCCCCTCCCACCATCACTAAAGTCCACTTTGCGAGCGTAGCGAGCGAAAAGAGAGAGGTTTTTTATGCTTTTTCAGTAAAAAATGTCAAAATTTGCCCATTCCTCTTTTTCTCTCCCCTCCCTTTTTTCTCTCCTTCTTCTCTTTCTCTTTTCCTTCATTTTACCTCTTTTTTTGCAAATCATAGGGGGACAATTGCCCCATGCCCCCCTGTGGCGCCGCCCCTGCAATCCCAATAACTCAAATTGTTGATCAATACCGTAAAACCTCGTCTACAAGCATAATGAGTGCTTCTGATGAAAGCTACATCCTGGCGCCATTATGGAGTTAGAGCAAATAAATTACGGATCCAAGCATATACAAACAAGTATTATTTTAAGACGAATCTATTGTATTGGTATGTTTACGCTTGTTTCGAATTAATTTAGCTTTCATAAAAAAACACTATATATGCTTGTAAAATTAAACTTATTAATCCTTATTCTTGTATTTTTCAGGATTCACCGATGTTGTCAAAGATGTTCTTGCTTTGGGGTTGGGAATCGTGATTGCTATTATTATCGGTTGCATCGTGGGCGGTATCCTCATTTGTGTAGGGTGTGGGTGCTTGTGTTACCATTGCTGTTGTAAGAATTCGCAAATAGTGTAGTCAATAACTCGTTTCCCCCCATGATCGTGCTCTTCTGGTTGAAAGCAAAAAAATCTTTGGTTATATAAAATATATTCAGAAGGGGTGTACCAAATTATCTTAGACACACCTTATGATTGATTCTTTAAAATTCCTTATGACCAGAGGAAGTATTTGAGTTCATTACAACCTATTTTGATTTTTTGTACCCTAGAAAGAGGGGCGTGTCCTATGACGTCATTAATATTGTCGAATTTTTTTCTCCCCATAAGGAAGTCCAAACCGAAGTCAATGGTGCTTTTATCCAGAATTGCACGGTCATTTGGGTTACTGAAACCCACTATAAAATACTACTATTATTTCTTAAACGACTGGTGGCTCCAGCAACGTGTTAAAATTTTTACATCGACATGGCAAGTTGTCTACTTTCTGAAAACTAAAGTATACAGCGACTGAACACTTACATTGTCATCACTTTTTAAAAACGTAAATATGACAAATTCGTAGACATCGCGGCATTTGCCTAAACTGATACTTAATACATGTTGGTAAAATGACAAGAATTGCAACGAGCCATGACTTGTGACTCGATGTAAAATGAGGCGAATATTCATTAAGTCGATATTTAAATGGCAACGACTCGAGTGAATTCACTTGACTCGAGCTAAAATATATATTATACGACTCGACTAGAGTTTTGTTAACTCGCTGCAAAATAGGTTGAGAAAAGTGTTAAAATCGTAACCACAGTGTATGTACCGGGGCACGTCATGATTGTTTGATGGGTATGCTCCTGCGGAACTGGAATTAGTGGATCTTTGTGAGCTGATGGTATCAAAATCAAGGGTCTGTTGTACTAAAATTCCGAGGTCTTTTGGAGCTGTTCGGTCCAAAAACAGGGGTCTTTCTGGGGTAGCATACCCGTATTAATAGTCAAGTGCTAAGTCCCCCGGAGGGGGGTGTAGTGCTAAATAAAACCCCCATTTATTTTAGTTCAGCTATTAGAAAACATTCCATTACAACAGACTAAAACAGGAATCTGTTATTGTTATTTTAAGGTACAAACATTTTCAATCTCTTTAATACAAAATCAATAAAAATAAACCCTCAATGCTGCAACAAACTTATAATTTACAATTTGAGGCATATCTAAGAATAAGTCCAAAAATAAAAATAATAAAGGCCGACTTCAGGAAAACAATTTAGGGGGGGTTGCCTAACGCTTTATATATTACCCAACAGCAGAGTTGTTCAATATTCAACAAGCATTTGGTAAAGGTTACCCATTGTGTGCTTTTTCATATAGGCCTAATCTCAAAACTTTTCAGAATATGATAATGTTTGCTTTTTGACAGTAATAATATTAATGACATTTGTATGACAGTATTAATTTTGTGAATAATCGTTGTGGTGTTTTTACTTCAAAAAGTTTTATCACACATGGTAGAAAATGTTTTACCCGCTGTGGCAACATTGAACGTCAAAATAATAACAATTCCCTGAACAAATCTGTTGACGGTATTTAATCAATTGCAATTGTATACCCAAAACAAAAACAAATATATCAAAATTAAAACAAGCAACCAATAGCTGTACATTTGAGCTTTGGTTTAAGACCTTATTTGTTGAAATTGGTTGAGAAATAAAGAATCGGTGATCTAAAACCTAAGGAAGAAACCAAATCAAAGGTTTTGTGTTCTAATCAATGAAAGCACGACACTATACTAGTTTAAACGTGCTAATCAATGGAAACACTAGTCCTCTTGTTCGAGAACGCTTTGGGTACAACTCAATAGGGTTGCAATGGAGCAAATTGTAACTTTTGAATTTGCATCTTCCTTGGGTTTTTGAATCGTCGTGTCTTTATTTCTTTAACGATTTCAACGAATGAGGCCTTAAATTCGAGCTAAACGATGCAGCTATTGGTTGTTGTGCCAATTATGGCATATCTGTATTTGTTCAGGATATACAGGTGGTGAACATAATTGGTACCTTAATTATTTGCTTAGAAGTATTGAATTAATGCTAGATGTAGGGTAGCTTAGGATAACACTAAGTGACTATTGGTACAATAGTGGTTTTTATGTACATCTACATAATAACTGGTTTGTTGTAATTTAAAAGAAGAATGTTTTATAAATAAAAAAAATAAACGGTATATAGCTTATTACTAGGTGTAATAATAAACAATTTGAATGCTGCAAATGTTTTCGTTCGTTGGCTGATACTTTCCGTACATGGTTAAAAATTAACAATTTTCCAATATCGACGACCTATTATCTTGCCCGGCTCAAGGAATTGATTGTGGATGATCTTGAACTCGTTGTTCAAGATCATTTACAGCAACTTCCGCGAAAGCCTCTGTACATGATATTCACAATATCGTAGTAGTGTTTAAATGGTGCCCCAAAAAGTTCAAATGAGATACACAAATCGATACAAAACAAATTACGGACAAAATATTGAGAATCGTGACAATCTGGGCATTTCAAAATTATATCTCCAAATCATGCTTGAATGGGTTGGGAGATGTGCAGAGGTGGTTGAGAATCTTAAAAAGATGGCTAAGGGCAGCAATGTCACAACATTTAGACAGGCTTGGGAGATTGCATTTACAGAGAAGGTCTGTATGAGAGAGATTTCAGGATTGGAAAACGACTCTGCAAGAAAATCTCTGATTAGACTCAAGCCTGTTGGTTAAAGTGACATTTAATGGATGGAAGGTGATGCTGCCATATTCCAGAATTGGTTGGACAATGGCGAAGTAGAGCAAACGCCGGATAGTCGGGGAGGCACAATTGAATGCTCTCATGAATGTAACCTATGGTTTTTCTGGCTTTCTTAAAGATGAAATCGACATGCTCATTCCAAGATAAGATGTCAGAGATATGAATACCAAGGAACTTAAAAGAGGAAACTCTTTCAATCACCTGGTTATTCATATAAAGATTCATGTTAGAAATGGGTCTTTCTTGGTGGAAATAACCATGAGCCTAGTCTTGCTAGCATTTCGGAGAAGCTTGAAAGCTGGTGATGTCACTTTCGTTGCTGATAGGTTTGTAGAGGGTGGTGTCATCGACGTAAAGTACCAGAGAACTGTTTAGAGCAAATGAAGACAAACAAAGATCATTAATGTAAATAAGAAAGAGTAGAGGCCCCAAGACGGAGCCCTGGGGAACACCAGGCAGAACAGGAGTAGGGTCAGAAGAAACGCCATGGACAGAAACAGACTGGGTTCTGCCGGAAAGGTATGACCTAAGCCAGCATAGAAGAGGGCCAGTGATACCAACAGAACGAAGTTTGAGCAACAAAGGATTCATGGGGGGGGGGGGGCAAAAACCTTACCAAGGTCGAATAATGCAACAGCCACACTCTCCCGATTTTCAAGATGCACTTACCAATCATAAAACAGGAAGCCCCACTTGGGCAGTTCGAGACAGAAGAACTGACTTACATCTGTTTATTTGATGACAGACATAACAGAATTTACATGACTTACCTTGGTTAATTTACTAAGGAACTTGAACCAAAAGTGGGGCTTCCTTAAAGGGCCGCAAGGAGAACATCCGCTGTTGAGGATTTGGGAAGAAATCCAAATTGCCGGTTGGTCATGACTTTGTTGAGATTAAGATGAGAGAGAATGCTTATGAATAACTTTCTCAAGAGTCTTGCAGACATTAGGTTGCAGAGAGATGGGACGGTAATTGATAACAGAGTGACGATCACCAGACTTGAAAATGGATATGACACGGGAAAGTTTCCATGCACTGGTTGTAACACCTGTAGAGATGGAGAGATATAAAATCTTGCACAAGATGGGTGACACGGAAACAGCGATGTTCTTAAGCATCACTGCAGTTATCAATGTTATAATGAGGAGCAGCAAAGTCTGAGGCAGTATCCGTATTAAAGCACTCAGAAAAGAAAAGGCTGAAAGAGGAGTAGAGGTGCAGGTTCCCTTGTAATTGATGGTATCGGTAATGGAGGATTGGCCAGACCGAGACTTGACATAGCCCCATAGCTTTATATTTGGTATAAATGTCGGCTTTAGATGTTTTCTTCCACTTATTAAACATGGCATGTTTTTTTCTTAATCAGATACCTGAGGTCAAAATTTAGCCATGCAGGATCCTTAGACTTACAACGGATAAACTTTTGAGGAATACATTCAGACATGGGTTCCATGAAAAATTTGAAAAAATTATCCCAAGCAGTGTCAACATTGACACTGTCATCAAATCTATACATAGCAAACTTGCTGTTGACAGCATCCCAGTTGGCTTTGCTATATAACCATTAATGGGTCTGCCCACAGCAGGTTTAGGATCTGATAAAGTGGCAGGCACCAAGGGGGAAAAGGTTGTTAACATCACACACTATTAAGCCGTAATCGTTGGTGTAAATATGGTCAATCAAAGATTGGCCAGTGGTGGGTTCAGACGTTAGAGACATGCTGAAATAACTCATGGCAGGATTTTAAATCCATTATTTCATTGGTCAGGTAGTGGGATGGGTCTAATAAATAAACATTGAAGTCAATATCCTTTCATTTGATTTGATTTGAGTTCCCCATTTGTGGAATAACTAAAACAATTACACACAATAATTGGTCGTACATTTATATGGCAGAGTTGGTCCATTGTCGCAAAATGTTTCGATTTTGTAAAAACCTTTCGACTTATTAAAAAAGTCGTAGGGGATACTTAAAACATGTGAGCCCTTTATTTTGAACTTTTGGTGTCTTTCTAGAGCTATTTCGGCTCGCTCTCCTCCTCTTATCAATGGCGCAGCCAGGATTTTTGTGTGTGTGTTGGGGGAAGCCAAATTTTCGTCCCCATTTGTCATTTTGTCCCATTTTCTTAGTACTCTTAATTTTCGTCCCCATTTTATCCCTGAAAAAAATTAGTGAGGAGGGCGGAAATTCCCCTACGCTCCTGGTCCCTTATGGCTTATAGGCATCCTTCATTGGATGTAAAGATTCCATCAATCGCGGGGAAACTGAATTGAACATATCCCTTAGAAATGGCCAGCCTCAATAGCTTAACTACCCCCTCTATGCTCAACGTTTTTTAGGTCTTGTATCCTCTATTTTAATCCAAAAATTTCAAAATAATAATTGAGGTCTCCTGGATACCACGTGCACAGTATTAATGATATTGAGTCGCCATTATATTGATTATGCTTGGCTTGTTGCTATTAGCAATATCGAATGCGTTACTAAGACAATCAATTTTGTATGACGACCAGTTGATGTGCGACTTAATGGGCACATTCTAAATCATTCAATTAGTAGCAACGCCACGAGTCAGGGGCAAAATCAAGATATGCAGCAAATTACTAAGGAACCCTTTCAAATTCTATAACACACGAATTAAGTACAAAAGAACTAATTTTGATAACTACGATTTTGTCGGATTTCGATACCGGGATTATAAGTCATCATGTATTGGACCGGAGCAGTTTACTTTTTACTGTGGTTGGCTTCAGTAAGTGCAAGTAAGTATACATGTTTGTATTCTTTAAGTGGTCGCTAATAAAGAATAAAACAAGAACAAATTTGGTATGAAACTACTTTGTACTCTATGTCGGTAAACTGTCCCCGAAAATATGGTAGGATTCAAGCTTTTACCAACAGATAAATCGAAATTCTGTGTCTTGATTGTTAAAACATACATGTTAGAAAAACGGGGCCAAAGACAACAAAGTTGCTAGCATTTTCCGCCTTTCACCCAATAAACGCTTTTCATTTCAATTTCGCATTTCACTCAAATGTGTCCGTAAAAAGGACACATATTGGGGATTTGTTGGCAACAAGCGAGTTTGTCGTGTTTAAATGTGGCTGTTTTACAGGCATATTTTAAATTTTACCCTAAAAACCTACAAATTAATGGAAATGCAAGTTAATATACTTAAGTCTCTGGGTTTATAGGATGAACAAATTTTAATCTTTCCTCAGAGCAGCCAGCGCACATAAACATTGAAAACCCCAGTGCATCTGGCCGGATTCCAACCGGCGACCTTCGTAATACTAGCACGACGCTCTAGCCAACTGAGCCACAGAGGCACGCTGGAGAAGAGCAGAAGGTATAATTATAGGTATTATGTTTTGGGGGAAAGATTAAAATATGGTCATCCTATCAACCCAGAGAATTAAGTATAATATCGTAACTTTCATACCTATGTGACTTTATGTATTTGTTATAAATATGCCGTTCTGAATGCGACGAACATCATTCGAACCTAAGATTTATATCTTCCGCTCTTCTCCAGCGTGTCTTGGTATCTCAGTTTGCCAGATTTTTTGAAAATTAATGGAAAGTTTCAACGGTTTAAATTACTTTTTAGGCATTATTATTCAAAACGAAATTCCTGTCAAACATCCTTGAAATTCGAGTTACAAATCCGGCAAATGCTGTTAGATTAAAAAAAAATTAAAAAACGAAAACAAAATAACCGCACATTTTTGAACATGTCAGTTCTGTACCTGCATACATTTCGTCAACATGTTTTCATTTCACGTCAAATTCATACTTTATTCCTTTGTTCTCCTTTTACGTAATTTTCTGTTAGCTCTATAATATCGCCTTCGCTAAGAAAAATGTTAAATCCTACTTAAAATATAACACAAAGACTTGTGTGTTTTAATTCATAAGATTGAAAATGAGTGCTGCTCAGCAGTTGACACTCTTGATCATTATCATGATTATACATAATGTTCAAACCTCTTTGGATTGAGATTAAGTACGAGCTATAGCTCTTGGAGAAGACAGACCCAGAGACAGGTAGCTGCAAACTTATAGATGAAATTGGTTAAAAATTTTTGGAATCAATCAAATTCGTTGTGTTAACCAGGTAAACAGAGCGACATTGACATAATGTCATAATTCAGACATTAAGTCCCTGTAGAACTCCAAGTCAAACAGACAAAATTGCCAGTGAAAATTCTTTCACTCGTTATTTCGGCTGAAAATGGACATAAACCTTGTTATTTCGGCATTTTGAGCACACAATAACAAAATTAAGATTTGATGTAAATCAATGATTTAAACATGCAAGCTATTAGCTGATTTACTTTCCAAAATATATACAAACCCAGACTATACACATACAATCCACATTTTTCTAATAATTATTTCTGCTATTCTTTCACAGGTTCAACTACCGACTTCTATTTCGATAACCTCTGTAATCCCGCGACAGAGACAGCTATAGGTATAGAGACTGTTATAGAATCAGGTACCAGTACCTGGGCCACATTTTATGGAGAAAATATGAATTGTGAGGTTACACTTAGTACTATTCCCGGTAGAAAAATCCTTCTAACGTGGCTCTCTTATGATGTTGAAGAAACTACTGGATCATGTGATGATACACTTAAGATATACGACGGCGCTTCAACTTCAGGAACCAAACGTAATACTAAGAATTGTGGTTATCATCCATTGTCTACAGAGGGGTCTCGGTACGAAACCATTACATCGACAAGTGACAAGATTACACTTCTTCTAAATAGCGATAGTAATGACGGTTTTAGTGACTTCAAATTCATCGCAACTTCGTTCAGCACTGCAGGTAACATGCTCTATGAGAATACATGCATGCGTAAAATATATAAAATTTCTATTAAGTTGAGCAACTATTTTACTGTTGCGATTTGGTAGTTCACAGCATCTTGCGAATGGTAGTGAGCTATGGCAAAAATGTCATTGATCATTTCATAGCGAGTGTGTAAAAGAATTCAAATATCACAGATATACTCTAGTAGGTCCTGTAATTCTTGAGTTATGTTGTAGAAACAACAACACTTTTGTAAAATGTACATACGTTATATACAACAATAAATCAAGCCAAGTTTTTAGTATATGATTTCTATATCTAGAATGAACTTTTGCAAAACATGAAAGTGTTATTTTTCAATAATATATTGATTTGCATAATTAAAATCAAAATTATACAATTTCAACAGCTACCTGTGCTAGTGACGAATTTCGATGTGACAACGGTCGCTGCATCTCTGAAACTTTGACGTACGATACATATTCGGATTGGGAAGACAATTGTGGTGATGGGAGTGACAACGATCTTTGGGGTAAGCGTATGGACATACACTGCACACAAAAAGTATCCGAACACTTTATAGCATTATATTAAAGACACTAAACCTGATTTACCAAATAAAGTAATCAATAGATGGAGAATTTTGTTCTGCGTATTCTGATACCTCATTCCACATTATGTGAGTTGTTTGAATAAAAAAAGAGCACTTAAAAAGTGACAAAATTAACATACTTTTCTCTTGAAACACGTTAATTGGGCTTCTCCATTTAAAATCCACACTACCCCTGTGGAAGATGTTGGAAATATCTTCCACAGGGGGAGTATGAATTTCAAATGGAATGAACACATTATTAGCTCCATTTGAAACTCATCCTCCCTCAGTGCTTCAGGTTGAATCTTTCTCAGAAGGTGCATGGAATCGTGACTTCTCTCTAGTCCGAAGGGTCGCTAGTCCGAAGACTCTCTAGTCCGAATATAGAATAAGCGTTAGGGTTAGGGCTTATGGTTTTGGTTATGGTTATGGTTATGGTTATGGTTATGGTTATGGTTATGGTTATGGTTATGGTTATGGTTATGGTTATGGTTATGATTATAGTTAGGGTTAGGGTTAGGGTTTTGGGTTAAGGTTTAGGGTTTAGGGTTTAGGGTTAGGGTTAACGAGCCTTATTCTATATTCGGACTAGAGAAGCCGATATTCGGACTAGCGATTCCATTTCAAATTCATTCTCCCACTGTGGAAGATTCCAAAATGTTCCACAGGGGTAGTGTGGATTTTAAATGGAATAGTCCGTTATGAGCACAGCGAGTGAGTATTGATCTGTCATGCTATAAGTAGGGATGACCAATTTACCATCAACTTGATTAGAACACTCCCATAGACATGCAGTGAGCTCAACTGTGCACTGCTTGCACAGACATTTCTAAATTGAGCTCATTCTTTTATTTTTCATTATTTTTCTGTAAAAATTGGAGATGTTAATGCCAATTATGTTTTGTAACTATCCTGCAAATTACAGCATCATAACTTATTTGGTTTTTCTGTAAGTGTGAGTCAAAATTGGTCCATCGCCACAGTGCGCTTAATTGCCAGTGGCCCAGTGCAGCACTGCTCAGAATGGCACAAAATATTCAGATGAATAAGATCAGGTGAACACCTTAACCTACTGAGCTGTAATTTGGCAGAGTTGTCGTTATCACCTCTATCATACCCTCTGTAAAAAGGTTTAAAAAATGGACAAGTAGATCTCGAGTTAAAAATTAAATACCAGCTTCCCTTTGGAATTTCCAAACACCTTTCGAATCATGTTAAATAGACACCTTTCTGAACATAAATGTGAAGTTTCGTGCTCATTTGTTGTATTATTCACCTGATCTCAACCCTTAACATTTTCTTATATTTATACCATCTACACTGACTTGCTGCTATACACGCACAGGAGCTGTACTTTTAAAATACGCGCCTAATCAATAATGAGTCTTTCACTCCATTGTTAAAGTACTGTGCTCCCTGTAGCTAGCATATGGGGTGACCAGGCCCTGGAGTGTGATGGTTTTGTAGCACATGACAGTATTCATTCAAGCCTATCAAGGTCAGTTATTAGCCACTTGCTGAATGGCTGGGCATTATCAGCTATCAAAGAGATACCTTATGCTGCTGCCAATCACAATAGAGGTTAAACATTTTGTTAAAACCCCAGAAGTGATATCAGGACAAAGCTGTGCATGTTGGTACTTGATTGTTTGGATTCCTATGTTGAAAAACCCTTGTAGTACATTAGTATTTTTCTTATGTGTAGTGTATATTGTTGTGGAAAAAAAAGTTCACCTGGACTTTTGATTTTGTGCCACTTTGGCCATTATGGATGATTTTTGGCAAATGTTTTCTAAAAGCATGATTTCAGTGCCTCGGTTTGAAGAAATACTTAATGCTATTGACTAGTAAAGTGCCATTTCATAAGAAACCCTTTGATACTTTCACAATATGCTTGTTTCATGTTTGCATATATATTAAAATAAAGAAATATAAAAAGGTAAATATATGCTTATACCAATTTTGCTCACATTGCTATATTTAGACTTTGTCAATTTATTTCGTTCCAATTACCGGTCAGAATGGGAAACTTTGAAAATTCATAATTCGAAAAGTTTTTGACCGATTTTGACCATTTAACCGCCAAAATACTTCTGTTGATGAGTTGTTTCCAGAAAACAATCTTTTGTAGCAATAGGGGCAACATGAAATTATGATGGTCATCCCTACTATAAGGCCAAAAAAAAATTGTTGTGTTGCCCTCAAGTGGAAAAATGGGAAATTTGAGTAGGACGGTCGGATTTTTTTTTTTTTTTTTTTTTTAACTTTCAGTTTTTAAAAATCCCCTCAAATATTAAATAATGCTTGTTCAATTAGGGGACATTTGTCAATTTTGACTTCTGGATACCTGTTAGACAACAATTAAAGACTAGTCTTACAATAAAATATTAATTTTAAGTGAAAAACATTGAGTTTTTGAACAAATCTGTAAAAATCATCATTCAAAAAACAAAACAAAATGCGACCCTGATTTTTCAGGATTTAGGGTAGGACGGTTGAGGGCAACACAACAATTTTTTTTTGGCCTAATGAGCCCGTTAGAATAGCCGGTATAGGAATCAAGCAGGTTTAATATAATAATACAGGTAGGATTCACCCTGAAGGAGGAAAAAATCCAAATTTGTCGATTTTGAAATGCTCTCTTTTTCCATTCAATTCGATATAACTTGGGGAAACTTGCAAAAGTCGTATCGTGCCAAAACAAAAGTATCCATCTAATGATTACTTTATATGGTACCTTAGGTTAAGTGTCAAGGTATTGCTTTTTTATGTAAAACTAAAAAAACTCTCGACCCCCTTCGGATACTTTTTTTGTGCGCAGTATATTTATGGGCATATTCTTAATCATGTAAAACTAAAGTACCCCCGAGCCCATCCCACCCCCACCCCCACCCCCGAAATAGGTAGGTCAAGATAATGAAGAGATTGTTTCCAAAAGACATTAAGTCCAATGGCTACCTTGTGTCACATTTTTCTGGTATATTTTTACATTTTTAAAGTTTAAATGACATTTAACAATTGGAATGGATATTTTTATAACTCAATATCATTTTATCCCCTAAAATTATCCAATATCAGGATTTTACAAAAAATCCAACCTTATCTCCACCCTCCCCCTGTCCTCCTGCACTCGCCTTATTCTATTTAATCTTGTGTTTTCAGGTGATTTAGCCGATACTGTTGGAGGAATTCTCGCTTTGGGGTTAGGAATCATGATAGCTGTTATTGTCGGTTCTATCGTGGGCGGTATCCTCATTTGTGTATGCTGTGGGTGCTTGTGTTATCATTTATGTTGCAAGAAACAACAAGCCAACCAAGTCACCGTCGTTCACGCCGCTCCGCCACCTCAAAATGGTCATGTAACGGCAGTACAAATGAATAATAATATGCAAATGAACAATATGGGAGGACCAGTATAAGTACACTGCTATATCACAAGGATGGCAATCTCTCAGGTCTCTTTTTCTTCTCTCTCCTTCTACTCCTCCTCCTCCTCCTCTTCATCTTCATCTTCATCTTTCCCCACGGTTGTTTGTTGGTATGTAGAACTGTATTAATTTTTAGGTAGACACAATGACATTAAAACATCAGAAAAATGAGCAACAAATAGCACGGGAATTTTTTTTAAAGAATTATCATGAAATGAAAGGAGTAACTCAAATTTTTGGGCTAAATTAAACTTTTAATATATCTAAATAGCGCCCTCAGTTTACATACAAATATACAATTTATAGAATGAAAATTACCACAAAAAAGTAGAAAAAGAATAATATTTGATAAAGAAAGGAAAATCTATGTTGAAAATAGCTACAAAAATTTTCCATTTTCCTCTGCTACTTGTTGAGCGTTGATAGCTGCTAGTCCAGTCTATAATTAAATAATATTTTTGTTAGAAAAATTACTAAATGATTAAACTGTGGGCCCCTTTTTTCGCCTCTTCTTCCTCCTCCTTCTCATCTTACCCATCTTCCTCTTCCTCCTACTCCTCCTTCTCACCTTCATCATCTTTCCCATCTTCCTACTCCTACTCCTCCTCCTCCTCCTTATCTTCCTCCTCCTCATCTTCCTCTTCCTGCTCCTACTTCTCTTGGTCTTCGTGACTACACTTTGTTATTGTTCTTGTTCTTCTTTTCCTACCTGTTCCTGTTCTTGTTGCGCGTTGTTCTTCCTTTTCTTCTTTTTCTTTTTAAACATGTTTCCTTCTTCTTTTTCCTCCTTTCTATCCTTATGCTACTCTTATTCTTTGTCTTTTGTCTTCTTTTTTCCAGTTTCCTCTGCTACTACTACTATTTCTACAACTACTACTATTCGATTGAGCGCTTGATATCACTTGGTAAACATTTTTTAATGTGCACATGTCAAATTATTAAACATGGCTGATCCCTAAACAACTGATGGTATTAAAACTGACAACATCGCAACATGACAGGTGACTCGGCGTAAAATGAGATAATTATGCATCAAGTCGAACTCATTGAATTGTACACAGTGCCTCGAGTGATTCGACCTGATTCGAGCCAAATATTTGGCCAAAATGTCTTTAGTCAAATTTTGGTTACTCCTGCAAATTGTGAATAATTGTGAATTAGTTTTACAGCGCATTCGTGTGTAACATCATTATATTGACATCTACACACACAATGACATATGTTCCTGTGTTGTATTCGTATTACGCGGGCTTTGGATGTCAACATGTTCCCATTATGCACTGCGTATTTTGCCCTCTCTCCCAGCAAATGCTGGAGGCGCATTGTATTGTGAAATCGACCAAATTGCCTTGGGATTTGGCGTTGTGTTTTTTAATGTCAATGAAGAATAGGTAAACGTGCTCATTTTGGTAAATGTTGCTAGCTTTTTACAAGTGTACTGTACGTTTTAACATAATTGATATTAAAACATTTATGATGGTTTTTATTACCAGTTTTACCACACATGGTAAAAATATTGAAATTCAGTGTTTTGACCAGATGTACATTAATTCATAAGCAATGAACTGTCACGTGCGCAGTCATCGATTCCATTATTAGAAATAGTCCTTCGTGGTTTAATAAGTCCAATCGCCATTGTAACTTCCGGTTATTTTGGGACATTTTGACCTCTAACATATCGGGGAAATTGCTGTAATTATTTATAATAAAAATATTCAAATAATTAATTTATTCAATAATAAAGTTTTTTGGGTTTGTTTTCATTCTTGTAAAACATTTTAGATTATATTTTGTACGCACAAAAACCATTTTTCCTGAATTTTCCCAATAGGTCAGAGGGCAAACTGTCCCAAAACTGCAAAAAGTGTCCCACAATGCATTGCAAACTTCCAATGCCGATTGGGCTTATTACTTCTGATGTTTGTCAGCTGCGGAAGATGTTAGAAATATCGTCTACAAGGGTGTCAGAATTTTAAGTGGAATAAACACACCAGGCTCCATGGAGCTTGAATTCATGCACCCTCTGAGAAAGTTTCAAATAAGAATTGATTAATGTGCTAATTCCATTTGAAATTGATACTCTACTGAGTTTCCACAGGGGGAGCGTGGACATTAAATGGATCAGCCCAATAAAACGCGCGCCATATTGTGCCTATTTATTATTATTCAGATGTGTGTGATATTTATATTTGAAATAGAAATCACTTTTTAGTTTTTTAGAGTAAATTACTACTGGTTACCATACAAACAGACTTAACAGAATTGCGCTTTAATAAATGAGTAGTTTTTTAGTAAAACAAGAAAAGAATTCTACCAGTTCGTGCGATTCATTATCAATGAGACATTTTTGTATCCGGGTAGGTCATTTTTTTTTTTAGTGGGTCGCTTTGCTCCCCGCGGAACTGGAAATGGTACATCTTTGGGAGTAGAACGGCGTATCGGTAAACATTACATCGGTAAAAGGGGCCAAGGGGTGGGGGTGGTTATGATCTGTCAAAATTTCGAATACAAATGTTTAACTAAACAAAATGAACAGCTTTTGATTGTAGTGGTTCTATAAGATAATTTAAATATTACACAAGTGATTGCTGCATGGCGACACGATTAGGAATCGCACGCTAGATATTTAATTATCGATTTGTTATAAATAAAGCTAGCTAGTCGACCAAATATTAATAACTTGCTTTATAGTCTTCACATCCATTGCCACAACTGTACATGTACAAGGCCACACAAATATTGTTGATTGCCCACCAGTGAAATTTGTAAGGTGTGTCGATCTGTCGATTAGTCGGCACATTTTTTTTATTTTTGCTTCAAATTATACAGAACTGAAGGGCTCTTTTTGGCTGACTAACATCTGAGAGTCCTGAACTTTAAAACAGCAGATATGTGGACTATTCTCAGCGATTTACTGTCATGCTTCTTTTGTATTAAAGGAGTATTTCGTGATCCTAGCATCCTCTTTTTATGACATTTTTCAGTAGATATCCACGAAAAAGCTTATTCCGAAAATTTCAGTTGATTCCGATTTTGCGTTTGAGAGTTATGAATGATTATGTGTATTTCACTGCTCCATAGACAATGTGTTGTAATTTCGTTCTGGTATACCAGAACGAAATTAAAATTTCACGATATCTTTGCTAAACGAATTAATCTGCAAGAAATATTTTGCAAATAAACATTATGTAGCCAGAGGTTTCCAGTGATATAAAAAATCTCAACTTTTTTTGGGAAAAATGGGGGATGATGCTGTGGATCACGAAATGCCCTTTTAACAAATCAGGCAGGCTAATTAGATGTCCCAGTTAAATATTTACCGGAGAATATGTAAAACATTTAAAAAAAAACCCAAAAATATCATTTATTTAACATTTCACATTTTGAAGAATTTGTTTTTTAAACCGCTGACCCTGGTTTTGCTGAATTTAAGGTCAGTCGCTGGAGGGCAAGTCAACATTTTTTCGGGGGGGAGGGGGGGAGGGCTTATAGTCTATAGTCATAGTACAGCAGATGATCAAAATATTCATTGATGTTACAATATCAGGATTTACTAGTGTTGTATTTGTTCAGTAGTTTGGGTGGGGTGTGTGATGGATGTGAATGGGGTGTGTGGGAGTGTGTGAGCGTGCGCGTGAGCGGGAGTGCATTGCAAACGATGATATTAAGAAGTTATTATGTCAGGGAGAAAGAAATATGATTATAATTTAGGTGCAAATGTTTCCAAAGATATTTTGTTAAATTGAATCATTTTATTGTTCATGTGTTTATAAGAAATGTATCAATACACAGCAAATACAAAATTACTGAATGTTGAGTAAAATGGGAAGCGAGCAACAAAATGAGGGAATAGAAATCAATGTTGATTAAATTACACTCAAATTGAGTACAAATTTGATCATTATTATGTTTTATGGATCCAAGTTGTGATAATATTAGATCCAAAACATAATAATGATAAAATTGGATGCTTTACGCCCAATGTCTCGCTATGATTTGTAAAATAGTGGACACGACTACGTCTCGTCCAATATTTTAAAACTCATAGCTCGACCAATAAATGTGCTCAATCGATCCAATTTTATATCAATATTGAGTTTCATTTGACAAATTTTGTTGCTTTGTTCACTTTTTACTCAACATTGAGTAATTTTTACTATTTTATATTTAGAGTGTACAGTTAATATTTGAAGGAAGAGTTCCGATGCAAAAAACCGGTATCCATTTTTCTCAATTTGAGGCCATTTTTAAAGTAAATAATAAGAAAATAAATTATGTGCTGCTTTTGATCATAGTACCATAGTACGTTTTTTCTTAAAGTAAGGTGTCAATTTTATAGCTAGCATTAACTGAAAATGGCGTTTAACGGTTTTTGCATCGTAAATAACGTCTAAATTAAAACTAGATTATGTTAAATAGATAAGAACATAAGTTGATAAGAATCCAGCAAACATACATTTTTGAACTTTATAAATGTGTTATAAACGTGTTTTGCTTATGGCAAAAACGTAAAATTACTTCATTTAGTACGCCACTTTAATTTATCAATCACTAAACGAAACCACTTGTGTTTTGGTTTCTTTAACACTTTTTCTTTAACATATCTTCTCCCCTAAAACATGCAATCAAATCTGGGACTTTACAGTATAGATAAACCAAACCAAAAACCATAAGCATTGTTAAACAAATCCTGACATTTGAAACGGTCTATTGTTTTATTCATCAAAATACAAGCAATAACTATGTAATAATTAATATATAGAAATCTTTAATTTAACACTTTGTATATAATGAATATGAGATTTTATAAACACATTGCAGTGCTATTAAAAGAACACACTTTTGTGAAAAAAAAAACCATGTAAGCTTTTAATCATTGTGAATCTTGTAATCTAGTATATATTTATTATTTATTTTAAATAATTAATTTTTTATTTTTTTAATTTTTTTAATTATTTATTTATTTATTTTTTTTTTTTTTATTTATTTATTTATTTATTTATTTATTTATTTATTTATTTATTTATTTATTTATTTATAATACTTGTCATCCTTTCACACAAAGAGCATCAATATCTACCAAAACGCGTTTCAAAACGTAAAAGAGGCACCAAAGTTTTCAAAAAATACTTTCCTTGTCACCATTGTTTAAACTTGGTCCCACTTAGGAAAGTCGTATCAACCGTCAACAAGAACGGGTTTGATTATACTTAACATTTGGTTAACTCGAATTTATTAACCATTTATTAACAGTCTGATAAATTTATCTTTCATTAATTGAAAGTTATAATTCAACATATTCAACAGTTTATGCATTTATATTATGTGTCCATCAGATGCAAGTAAATGAATGTGTCCAATTACACATTACTAAAATCGGGATTAGCCAAAATCCTCTGAAATAAACATCTCAAAAAAAGTAACTAACCCCCTTAAACATGTTGAATAATGACCATTATTAAAAAAACGGGTGATTGTATTACAAATCTGTAAAATGCGCTGGAAGCAGAATTCATTATGCACATTTTGATACCTCATTTGTAGCAATTGACTAAATATTGACGTCACAGCGTACATTTAAATCAACGTAGCCCAAGATTTGAAAGTTGCAGTAAATTCTATTGATTTTGCATTCAGTGTAATGGAAAGAAATCTGTGTAATGATATCTGAGTGTTTTTGTATTGTAAAAATTTGTATGTAAGTGCAACTTTCAAATCTGGACCTCACTACATTAAATTGACTGGTGTTTTATTGTTTTCTGGGCTATCATATCAAATGAGGTGTCAAAATACGCAGAAATAAATTCTGCTTCCAACGCATTTTACAGATTTGAAAAACAATAGCCCCTTTTGAATAACGGCCATTATTTAAGGGGGTTAGTTACTTTTTTGAGATGTTTACTGTTATGTTTCGATATAGCGTTATGTGCAGTACCTGTCAGTACCTAGTACATATTGTACCGATGGAATATCACAATTGGGAACTCTAAACAAATCGATTCACTTCAACCATGGTCATGCAATGCTCTTCCGAGAACACTGCAAAAAAACCCAAAAAATCCAAAATAAATATATGCGTACCAAGTTTTAAAAATGGGGAAAAGACAAAAAGGAAAGCAATATTTTTCCTTTGGCGCCTCTTTTACGTTTTGAAGGGTTATTTTGCCGAGATATTATGTTGAATTCAATATGTAAGTGTACTTTCATTGTGACAGGTAGAAACCCTTTTTTACTATTAATTTAATAATTTACTTGTGATAGATATGCATCTATCATTAATAACACAATTATTCTCAAAAATCGACTATGGCATAGTCTATAGTGGGGTTGTAACATTGGTCAGCAACCCTTATCATTGCGGACCAAAAATATTTTAAGTGCGTCTCGATAATTAATGAATTTTAGCCGTTGCTAACAACAAACTTCTCTACTTCTGTATATTAAAATATTACCCAACAAAAAATATTAATTTAGCTATTAGTAGCTGGTCATAATGGACTTGCTCAACGAAGCGCAATCATGGTAGTGTTTCCATTTCCAATCAATATACCAGCATTAATTACAAAACGTGAATATTCTGTGTGAATTATGGCATAAATTATGCGTACATGATTTTACAAATAATGCAAAATAAACACATTAGTGTCAATCGAGTATTTGCATTGGTCTTTTTAATGCAAAGCAAGTACATTATATTAGTACCAACGGGGGATGTTGTTTTAGTGCAATTTTAAGAGAACGAGTCATTCGTATTAATTGTCGAAAGCCCATTATCATTATGAGGCACCTAATGGAAATTAACTACACCAGGCACAAAAATAAACTTGCTTTTTCATTTGACACCCTGTTCGTGAAAATCGAGCAAGAATTGACCAAGATATGCGCATCCAAACCCTCAAACCCCAAAATCAAAAGTTGCAATTTTAACGATTCAATTGTACATGTTACATTGTGTGCTTTATTGACTGGCCCGTGGGAACACAACAATGCGTTCCCATTAAAAATCGTTGAAATTGCAACTTTTGATTTTGGGGTTTGAGGGTTTGAAGATGCATATCTTGGTCAATTCTTGTTCGATTTTCACAAACAGGGTGTCAAATGAAAAAATCAAAATCCAATGAAAAAAATGTATATTTCAGAATAATCCAAAATTATCTGGTTGTTGAACAGCAAGGATGACTATAACTGACAAGTTTCTTTTTGTGCCTCTTGTAGACCTGGCTATATAGATATAATCGAACTTTATACAGTTTTAAAACAGTCCTTTTTAACAAGGTTTCAATAATAATTTCAAGGTTTCAATAATAATTTCAAGGTTTCAACAATAATTTAAAACGTTTAAATGTTGGGTTATATGTGACGTGTCATGTCAAAAGGAGACACTTTTGGGCAGGATCGTAAATGGAGAAATAGCCAAAAATCTGTCTGGGGATGATTTTTTCACAATTTGGGTTTGTTGCAAATTTGTAATGTTATTAATGTTTAAAATATTGTCTGAGAGTTTCAGACTGGAATATAACTAGCATCTTGTATTTTTTGAGACATTTTTCAAGGTAATTCCTACTCTTAACATTGTCAATAATATTTTTAAAGGCCAATATCTCAATTTCCACTTTTATAATACTATAACTTACAAACTCAATATCTTCGCTTAGGAATGTCCGATTTCATTAGGGAAAATGGCGTTGTGGAGCAAAATATCTCTTTATTTTAAATATGTAAAAACCTCAAAATTGATAACCTGCCCAAAAGTGTCTCCTTTTGACATGACACGTCACATATAAAGGGTATAAAAAAGGTTTAATAACATTCAGAAATCATTTTAGAAAATTTCATTCAATATATTCTAACATAGTGTTGACAAAATATTGTGCAAAAATGTTTGGCAAAAATATTGTGCAATAAACATTTTGATAGCATTTTTAAATATTTTTGTTGTGTTTTTCATATAACACGTTTTAAAATGATTCCGTGACCTATATACAACCAAACATTTAGATGTTATTAAAACGTTTAGACCAAAAGAAAATTCATCTATAACACGTTTTAAAAACACTTTTATATTTGCTAGGACACTGATATATAATTCATAACAAAATTAACTATTTAATGAAAAGTATAGTATCATGGGACAATACTCATGATACTTTAACATGAAAAACATATAAGATAAAAACCACTCCTTAGGATCTAAATTACTACAATATTTATATAGTGGATACGCAACCAAATGTTCTTATTGCTGATCAGTTTCTCTGAAGTATTATCCAAACGCATGTTCCATGATGACCACCGCAGGCCTGCGTAATCCACTGCGTACAAAATCCTTGCACAGATGACAACTTCCAAACCGGTGCTGCTTTCACCATTCACTCACTTCACTCTTCAGAAACAGTTATACGTCCACACTGTTCCACTTATAATTGACATTGAAAAAAAATCATGTTTACATTTCAATAATGCAGTAACAACATATGGGGAATTCACATGCCTTTAATTATAGACATATTGTAGATTGCAACACTATCTGGGGATGTTTCTAAGATTCCCCAAACGATGTCATCTGCATTTACATTATCATTTAGTAAGATGGGTTTTTTCATGGTTCAATATAGTGATCATAATTATTATTTTATCTGGGAAATCCCAAGATAATAATAGATCTGACTGACTTTGTTGTTGTGATTACATGAGAGGGAATTCCCTTCTCTGAGAGGGAATTCCCTTTTGTCATTAAACATGTTAAATAGTTTTAAATGCAAATAAAGTAAATGATCAAAAGTACTCAGGGTACATCACAACATGAATAAGTAATATCTCCAGAAGGCACAGAGGTTATCAGACAATGAGTTTGGGAACTTTTTGGCAATGAATGTCAGTCAATTAGAAATCAGTCCCGGAAACCAATCCTCACTGCGTGAGGAAAAAATAGGGCCCTGAATTTCCATCTACCCGTTTCCTGATATATATATCTCTCTATGTCAGGTGGCGGTGTGTAGCCATCTCATTCGATCTGATGCCAAGTGCGTTGCACCTTGCATTCCTTGGTTAGAAACCAGCTACACGTCATTAGTCCAAGATGTTGGTGAACGTCCTCTTCCTCGTCGGCCTTCCATAGCCCCTTGCAAAATCTGTTTTTCTGCACCTCCATGTTTCCTGACATATGGCCGAAGTACTTCAACTTTCTCTCCATTATGCCGCTTCTGTTGGTAAGACTTGTACCAATCTTGTCGAGGATCCAGGAATTTGTTCTCCTGTCTTTCCATGTCACTTGTAGAAGCCTCCTGTAACACCGCATCTCAAAAGCATCTACACTTTATATACTGCGCCAAAAAAGTATCCTTACACTTGGAAAAAATCCTAATTTTAAAACTAAACCATATTAGGCAAATTTATTTTTTAAATTATGCATTATCTAATCTTGCACATTATGACACCCCATTGAATCCAGTGTGACCTCAAGAAGTAAAGTTACAAGCATTTGATTAGACGAAGATCCAGTTTTAAAAGTGACAAATTGCCCTATTCAAAAATTCACGGACAAGACTTTTGGTTTCAGAGGGGTGGATGGCTAATTTATGCGCGCCTTTTTTAGATTTTAAATTCAAAAGAAAAGGAACAAAAGAAAACTGAAACTGAAAAATAAAGCTTGGGAAAAGTTCAGAGAAGAAACATGAAATAAAATCTTACTGCTTGACTGAAGAAACTGTGTTGTCTCTTTTTGTTGCGCTTGTTGGAATCCTTTCACCTTCTATAGGCCAATTTGTCACTTTTAAAACTGGACCTTCGTCTAATTAAATGCTTGTAACTTCACTTCTTGAGGTCACATTGGATTCAATGGGATGTCATAATGTGCAGAATTAGATAGTGCAAAAAACAAAACAACAAATTTACCCAAGTATGGTATTGTTTTAAAATTAGAATTTTTCCCAAGTGTAAGGATACTTTATATATTAAGCTAATGGATATTCACGAATTTGAATACTTAAAATTCGATGAGTACCTTAAACATACAAGACCTACAAATATATTGAGGCCTACTACCACCCCTCTTAGCTTCTATGAGTGCAACAGGATGCCATTTGGACTCACGAATGCGCCAGCCACCTTCCAACGACTTATGGAACGCTGCATGGGTGACCTGAGTTTGAAACGAATTTGAATATTTAAAAATTGCATTCTGAAATGAATCGATCCGATTTACTGAGTAAGTATGAATTATCGCTGATACGGAGAGCCGACAAACCCACCGACAAGACTATAATCATTATCGAAATATCTTGACGTATCAAAATTCTTCGTTGCAATTTTGTTTCGAAATTCTGAACTTATGTGTTATTTATCGACGCCATAGAATAACAATCATATATATTTAACGCCTCGTTTATATAATTTTGTATCAATAAATCCTACATGTACGTCATAATGATATCGAACTGCATGCAACAACTGACGGAGTGCTCTCACGCGTGAACCATAATTATACCGGCAATAATAAACAGAATCAGAACCCAACTTCCAATTTTCAGGATGTAAAAAAGGTCGCTCATCTTGGTTAACGATGGTTTCTTTGGCAACGCTTGGTGTCGTCGTGGTATTGACGATTTTAAGACGTAGTTATGGTTCAGGTAAGTGATGATGATGGTGTTGGTGGTGGTTATTTTGATTAAAAACATAAAATATGGGCTGAGTGGTTCTACGTGGTTGGGCGCGGCTGGTTACTAGGTTTCAATACAAGGCAACAGCCATTATGGTCATCACTGCAAAACAATAGTCATAGTATACTAAACCAATCGTAACAATGCGGTGTCTTGTGGAACCATTTCCAAAGAAATAAATCAAAACTCAAATCACCACTTAAATAAAACAGGAGGCTGTTCTCATAATTTTGTGTCGAAAAGAAGTTTTAATACGTCACGTTGAATTCTGTAATCAAAACCAGTGTGACTTCAATTTTGTTTGCATGGATTGTTGTCATTAACAATTCATGTGATTGAACTGAAGGCCAATCGTAGATAATAACATCACTGCTCCATCTGACTCATTAGCTCAATTGGTAGAGCATCGGTCCGGTGATCCGAAGGTCCCAGGTTCAAATCCTGGATGATCAGTGAATTCGTTTCACTGGCTGTTATTTATGTGTGTGGAGACTTGTGGTAAAACCCTTTCTCAAAATTCATGTGATTGCTTCTTAATGGAAAGAATGAAAAATTATCATAAAAAACATAAGAACAAACAAAACCAACCTATAAACGACACGTGATTTTTTACCGATTAATATTTGCATACGAACCACGTATTACGAAACGGCACAGCGTATTCTTTTCTTGAGCGGGCACTCAATTCGTGATTTTTTTTCTATTACCACCTCAAACCTATGACAAATTCGGCATGTCACCTTCTTGCAACGATTATTTCAAATCCTCGAAACAATGCAGAAGTCTTATTTGAAATAATTGATTTTTCGAGATCATTCAGCAACAATATATAAGTGGTTAAATGAAATCAGATAATTTAATTCTTAGTGTAAAAATACATTCCTGATTTGAAATCTGCTGTACAACTTTTTTTGTTTGTATAAATTATCTTTAGGCTACGCTGTGAGGTTAGTCTTAAATAGCCCTTCCAGTAGGACTCAACAGGACTCAAGCAGGATAGTCCGTCTAGTAGGACTAGTCTTAAATAGTAACTGATCGTCCATGGCATAAACGCGTCGATTGAAGTACAATCACATATAGGCCTATTATACAGCAAAATTGAAATATCGTCATCAGTACATAATGCTCAAATCAGGGACCACTAACAATAACCATAGCCCTAGTCCTCCAGTAGCGCTATGTGTTTGACCAAATCTCAATTCTACACACTATACAACAACAAAACACATGTCGCCTTTATCAATATTTTATCAAACGTATTTTGTATTTTTCTACGCACAATACGTTAACATAATATATTCTGGATACCAATTTTATCATACAAACATAAAGCTGGTGACGAAGAACATTAATTGATTTCAACCAATCAACTGGGTCGTTATTTTTGAAGCGACAAGGAACAGCCTATTTCATTGGCCAGAATTGTTCATTACAAATCAATTGAGCAAAAATGTGATGCATATAATATTCCACCAATAAATCAATGGTGGCCACCTGTTACATATTGGGCTATTCCAGTTGAAATCCATACACCCCGTATTACAATAATCTTCCACACCATGCACACAGGGAGTGTGAATTTCAAATGGAGTTACTCGAATGGGTGACTCCATTTGAAATACACACTCCCTGTGTGGAAGATTAAGGTCGTGTCTTCCATAGGGGTGTATGTATTTTAAGTGGAACAGCCCATTGAAGAATTAGTGTGATCAGAAAAAATATTGTATTGCGCATAATATTACCAGATACATATTACCATAAATATTAGCAGATGAAATTCAATGAAATATTGAATAAATAAACAGCAGCTTGAACGATGAAAATATATTAATAAACTTGAAATGATTGAAATGAAATAAATGAACGATGAAAATATAAATCTCTACTCTTTGTCAACGAATTATTGTATTGTGTTCAGTTTTCTAATTATTGCATAGTTCTGAAATTTTAAAATATGGAACGAAATCATATATGTTCATTGTATTTTAAACGTGAGATATACATTACATTTTATAGGAACTACAAAATTCATGCGATGCCATATTTTAATATAAGACATTTACATTTTACCACAAATCCTGTTCAGGATCTATACAATTTTAACATAACCAGACATGCAGCATACAAACAAATGACATAAAACATCTAAAAAAAAAGTAAATAACCCCCCTTTAATAATGGCCATTATTCGAAACGGGCTATTGTATTACAAATCTGTTAAAAGGGCATTTCGTGATCCACAGCCGCATCCCCACACTTTTCTTTAAAAAAGTTGAGATTTTTATACCACTGGAAACCTTTGGCTACTTAATGTTTATGTACCAAATATTTCTTGCAAATTAATTCGTTTCGCAAAAATATCGTGAAATTTGAATTTCGTTCTGGTGCACCAGAACGAAATTACAACACATTGTCTATGGAGCAGTGCGATACATATAATCATGCATAACTCACAAACGCAAAATCGGAATCCACTGAAATTTTGGGAATAAGCTTTTTTCATGAATATCTACTGAAAAATGTCATAAAAAGAGGCTGCTAGGATCACGAAATACTCCTTTAAATGCGTTGGAAGCAGAATTTATTTCTGCGTATTTTGACACCTCATTTGATACGATAGCCCAGAAAACAATATACACCGGTCAAATTAATGTAGTGAGGTCCAGATTTGAAAGTTGCACTTACATACAATACAAAAACACTCGGATATCATTACACATGTTTCCTTCCATTATTTATACTGAATACAAATCAATAGAATTTACTACAACTTTCAAATCTTGGGTTACATTGATTTAAATGTACGCCAATATTTAGTCAATTGCTACAAATGAGGTAGATTCTGCGTCCAACGCATTTTACAGATTTGTAACACAATCGCACGTTTTTGAATAATGGTCATTATTCACTGTTATTTAAGGGGGGTTAGTTACTTTTTTTTTAGATGTTTAGTATAATACAGTAATTTGTAATTCCGTTAAAAAATGAGCTTTGCAACTTTCGAAAGACATTCAGAATTGCGAAACATTTGGACGACATTTCTATAAATCATACCAACAGTCCTCCTTCGTGATGTCGATTTACTAAATCTTGTCTGGAATTTGTAATGGACCCACTCCAAACAATAGCCTATAGTTTTATGAGCATATGAAAATTTTCATCTGCAAAACTTTGTATGAGTAGATCAGACAAAAAATATCGGAATTATTATTTGTATTTAATTGTATCGAATATATGCACCAATGTCAATTGAAACTCTGCTGGCAGGTATATAAAAAGACTGGTCAAACAGCCTAAAGTTTTATTCGCATATGAAAATTTTCACCTGCAAAACTTTGCTTGAGTAGATCAGACAAAAAATAATATCGGAATTATTATCTGTATTAAATTGTATCGAATGTAATGCACCTATGTCAATCGAAACTCTGCTGGCAAGTATATAAAAAGACTGGTCAGACACAAACACGTGCACATTTTAATCGATATGCCTATCAAAACACTAGTACCTGAAAGCACTACCTTCATGCTGAAAGGTAGTGTCAGAATTGTTGACAGCTGCATGCGTTGCTATTATGTAAATCACAATTAAATGTAAATACATCTTACCATGAAAGGAATTGCAGCATATTACAAAAATGTACGAAAAGGCCCATTTTTTTGTCTTTGTTTGTCTTGTTTTTGGATTACAGATCGTAAACCAAAGACTTAAGGTTACACGAAGAAACGTATAAAAAACGTATAAAAGACGTATAAAGTTGTTCTCTAAAACCGCGTTTTTTCAGCAATCAAATATCGCAGTGAGTCAAATGTTGGTGCATGGATGTATCTTTACATTATTTTTGTGTGTTTATAAAAAAATTTAGAATCCGTTTGAAAATCCTTCGTTTAAATCATTTTTACGCACCATGTTCACAAGATCAAAAACACGTTCCATGCAGTTTTTTTCAAATGTTCGCTCCGTATAAAACCACGCCGAGTGATTGTTTTCTCCTTTTTTGTATTGTACTACAAATCGATTAAAGAAATAATGTTGCCATGGGGAAGAACCAAATACAGTACCGATCAAATTTAAAAAGCCCGTTTTGGGGGAACATTTTCGAGAATCTTGTCTGAGAAAAAACTGTTTTGTGAAATTATCGATATTTGGATTGGCCATGACTAGTAATGTTAAAGTCTGCAAGTGTACCACAGATGGGAGAGATCGAGTACTTTTTAATGATTTTAAGCAGCTTTCTTCTTCTGTTTTCTAATATAGAAACGCTGGTATGGTTTTGCAAGTAAATTAATGGTAATAATGATGGTAAATATTTTGTCCCAGCCAGAGGGATCAGGCAAGGACTGATTTCAACCATAGCTGTTGCTAAGAAATGATTTTCTCCTGTGAAGAAAAAACTTTCAGGCAGATTTAGCACATATCTCTATATGACTTTTATTTGGTCATGGTTGGTGGTGTGAAATCATAATGTTGAAATCCGGGCTGTATCAAAATGATTGGTACCTATCAATTATGATTTTTTTAAACCTGCTTCTTCCAAATGCAACGTTGGATACTCTCAACATGTCCAGAATGTTTAGTTTATGACTTGTTATACAATTAATCTACAAATTATTTGGATCTTATTTTAAATTTTGATGTGTCAGACTCATTATCAATGATAACAGTTCAACTTATACATGTTTTTATACATTCTTTTAGAATATTTCGAGACTTTTTGTGACAAGATATTTGACATCGGCGAAAGTGGCGATGTTATGTACTCCGGGGATGTGTGGTATAATCAACATTACAGTAGTAATCTAACTTGCACAGTTACACTACAAACGTCTGCTGATCGACAAATACTACTAACATGGACCACATTTAACGTGGAAAAGTTGAATGATGTATTTGGAAGCTGCGTCGACCGTTTGCAAATCTACGATGGCGTTGGGACATCAGATGTGGCAAGGCTGAAAAATCTCAATGACCAATGTGGAACCTTTGGCGAATACCCAGAAATAGTATCTACGGAAAATTCCCTTACCCTGCGCCTGACAACGGATGCTGAGGATAATTCGAACGACTTCGTGTTTGCGTATACATCTTTCAGCACAGAAGGTGATGAAATTTTATAGTTAATTGTTAATATGTTAAAACCCCATGAGAACTACCTGCCGATTGGCCAAAAAGAAGTTTTCATTATCAATTGGCCCAATCTGCAACATTGTTAGAATAATTTCACCACGCATAAAAATTGGGTGAATTATTTGCAAAGCTCCATTCTGATTGGTGATTTAAGTAAAGATATCATGTAATTGACCAAGCAGAGGTAATGTTAGATTGGCAGGTAGTGCTCAAGGGGTTAAGCTAACGGAATGTGTGATTTTCACAAATACCTCTATTCTTCTTTTTTCTTGCAAATTTATGAAGTACAAGAAAATGTTCATCACCTCATGGAAAATACCTACAAAGTGCTTTTATAACATCTTAGTATATCATTTTTGTCTGAGAAGGTTCGTCTCAGATTGTTGTCCTGTATATTTTTTGTTTACTGTAACTTGGTAACTCAGATGTGTGTCTCATATCAAAAGATAATTAATTCTATTCAAGTACAGTACTTGAATAGAATAAATTATCTTTTGTTATAAAAGCTTTATCGGATGAACTACCATATCAATAGGTGAAAACAAAGTTTTTGAATATACCGCGCTGCACTGATACGTTCACGCGGTACCTCTGCACTGAACCATATCATGCTGATCACTTGCACCTGTAAGATTAGTATCTTTGAAAAAGACCAGTATTGTATTCAATCTATGATTGCAGAAATACACAGGTGATGAGTGTAACCTGCTTGTAGTGCAGCGCGATATGTTCAATATTGTTTTCACCTATTGCTATGATAATTAATCTGATTAATTACGTAACTTCGCTAGCGTATTCTGAGCTTATGCATGCTAAAATAACTCTTCCACAGTTTGCATGGTAAAACATTTCATACTATGTAGCTTTTATCATGTGTTGTTTGGAAAAGAGATTTCTAAGGCTGTAGGTCATCATCTGTCAGTTTATAGGTCAACTTGTTGAGGTCAAATTTAGGCATTCATTTGGAACAACGTAATTGAAGCATCAATTTTGATATTTTGTCGTCTACTGGTTTATTTTCAAATGGCAGGAACATAATTACATTTCTGGAGATGTAAATGGTGAACACAATTAAGATTGCATAGAGAAATGTCCTTCTGATATCAAATAATTTTGATTTGTTGAAATTTGCAATATAATGTCAATTAAATGGCAAATAATTAAAAATTAAAAATTTTGACATTAACAGTCCTAGCAGGAAACTTTATAAATCTAATGATATGTACTTAAAGTGTATGCAGCTGGGATGAAAAATCGACCATCATAATTATGAAAATGTTGACCTTTCGTTTTGAAGATATACATGATGTTTCCCAAAACACCTAAACCTTTTTTAAACTCCGTGTATATCTTCAATACGAATGGTCGCGACCAAGCTCTTAAAGGCGCCGCGTGACGTAATTACAAAACTTCACAATTTAGAAATGAAAAATATAGCACGCAATAATTATGATATTTAAAAATGTAACTATGCTAATAATTATATTCTCCATCCATAATGGTATATTTTGTCATCCATATTCATCTTTTTAAATACTATTTGCAGCTACTTGTGACACCGACGAGTTTCGATGCAAAAATGGCCGATGCATAGACGAAAAACTCGCTGACACATTCGACTTCTTTGACAACTGCGGAGATGGCAGTGATCAAGAAGCATTGGGTAAGTCGAAAAGATACCGACTGCCTCAAGATTTATTCTGCCTGCCCGGGCCGAATTTATTACAGTGCTAGACGGGCCCGGGCCCCAAGATAAAAAAAACTTTTATTAAAAAAGAAATAAGCGAAGTGAGCAAATTTATAAAGGAAACTATCAGATGGTGTATAACAGATTTCTCTTCAAAATGACTCGCATATTATCATCAAAAATGACAAAAAACTATTCAAGTAGATATGATTTGATAAGATTGCCTTGTCATTTAAAACGGTGATCTTGTCAATAATTATAGCATGAATAGATTCTTGTCAAATTTGACCGATTCGTTTTGAAGAGAAATGTGTTCATCCCAATAGTTTCCTAATATTTTGACAGGTTTCTATTAAAAACTGAGTAGATCGTTTTAGCCAAGAGTTCTTAATTTGTCTCGATCAGATATCACAGGTATTAATTACCGTATAGTTTATTATTATTATCTATTAAAGTTAAACACTGCGTCATCTTCAATCTTGGCTGTTTATTTTTCCGTCTCCCATATGAGGAATCCATGATACAACTTCTCTTATTCGTGTAAGACAAACCAATGGACAATAAAGCATTTAACTTCAGTCACTCATTGATACTCATTCTACGGTTGCAAGTCCAAATTTTGCCCTCCATGGTCGACATCGCGTTTGTAAGCCACCATTGGATTTCACGCTCACGGAGGATTCCGTCTGATCAATAGATAGAAAATGGATCTACTATATTAATTGTAAATTGCTGTTTTAGCGTGCATTCGGTTAGATTGACATTTCAACACGAAATAATATGGTGTTCCTGTGTTGTATTCGTATTACGCGGGCTATGGGTGTCGACATTTTCACATGATGCACTGGGTATTTTGGCCTCTCCCCAGAAACCGCTGGTGGCGCATTGTATGTATCGTGAATCGACCGAAATTGTAACATCAAATTGTAACAAGTAAGCATTCATGGTCTGTGCCAAGGGATAATACTTCAAGATATTCAGGCCAGTGTGTAACATTTGGCAATTTTGTTCAAAATGATGTTCAAAAAACAATTAATTCACATGCATGCAATAAACAAAGCCTTAAACAATAATAATAATAATTATAATAATAATAATAATAATAATAATGATAATAATAATAATAATAATAATAATAATAATAACAATAATAATAATAATAATAATAATAATAATAATAATAATAATAATAAATAAATAAATAATCTTAATGACTCGGCACTTGACACCCGAAAGAAACCAAATCAAGCACAATTTTGCTTTTAACAAACTTTTTGCACGATTTTTTTGAATCACAGCGTACTTGGACTGACTAATAATAATTTTGCCTGTAACAATTTTTACTTGATTTTCAAATAAACGTACTATTGCTCCCAAAATACGCTACGGGAAACAATTTGTTGTTCATTGGTAGTCTATTGGTTTCGTTTTTCCAGTTTGATACGCAGTACGCAGAAGAAAATAATTTGAGCCCGTCTTATTTTGTTTCAGATGAGTGGCTAGGTGGACTTTTTAGATGGGGACTCGGTATATTTATAGCAATCATCGTCGCTATTGCTATTGGTGGTATATTGATATGTGTATGCTGTGGTTGTTTGTGTTATCATCTAATTTGCAAAAGGCAACAGTCTTCCAATCAGACAACAGTCGTACATGCGCCACCTCCACATGCCCCAGATGGTATGCAGATGCAAGGATACAGTAACAACGGGTACGGACAAAAATAAGGACAGTAATATATATTTTATATTAAAGAGGAAGCCCCACCAGAGCAGTTCTTCTGGGGAGAACCAAAGCTGCCTGATTATCAAATTAATCAGTGACAAGGTTATACAGGGTGTCCCAAAAAAGAGGCCCCACATTGCGCCCTCTTTTTCTCCAATTTCTGAAAAGTTGATCAAATATGTGACCCCTCGGCACAACTGAGCCCGGATGTCGCCAGTGCCACTATTGAGATATGCCCCATCGAACTTAACAATAAACAATAGGAAACAAAGGATTTATTGACTGTTTTATTGATTTTTCACTTCTTAAATGTCAAGTACTATAGACATGATATACATCATTTTAAAGCTAATTTCAAGCAGAATATTTTGGTTGAATATCTCAAAAATGATGATTGGCGACTTCAGGGCTCAGTTGTGCCGAGGGGTCACATATATTTTGGTATGTAAAGAAACCTTAAATTGTTAGCTTTAATAAACCAAAACCATTCTTTCAATCGGCTGACAATTTTTGAAGATATGCCCTCTTTAAGAAATGTACCCGTTTTTCACTCTGTCCACGGATGAGGTTTGGCTACATCAAAGATTTAAACGAAACACACGGTTAATGACATGGATAGATAATAGCATTAGGCTTGGGAAAGCATTCACTATAAGCGAGGATCACCAGCTAGCTTCAAACATCTTTGCAATCCCGTGTTTCTGCTGCATTCGCAAATATCCGGCGCACAAGGATGGTACGCAACGCAATTAATGCAATGAGAACTAGGGCTGAAACCTGTATTCGTCATGGAGGCAACCAGGTAGAGGGCAGAGCAGCACAGTAATCTCACTTCAAAAGAACCAAAGACAAACTAAACAGCCCTTTTCAGGGCTACCTTTTATTCCAAAAAGAGAAATGACTTATGTTGTCAATAAAATGAAAGCAAGAAACGAGAAAAACATAAGTAATTGCAAGTATAGCAAAAGAAGTCCCATCCCACATCAATTTCGCCCAAATTAATGACACTTAACCAATTCCATAACCCATAAGCCCACCTGTAAAGCCCATTCCCTAAAATACAGTTGTTATTTTATAAAGTTATCATCGAGGAATGTTTTATATTCATGCATGGTTTATGCACTTTTCAATCTTTGAAGTAGCCAAACCTCCTCCGTGGACAGAGTGAAAAACGGATACATTTCTTTAAAAGGACATATCTTCAAAAGTTATGAGCCGATTGAAATAATTGTTTTGGTTTATTAAAGCTAACGATTTAAGGTTTCTTTATATACCAAAATATATTTGATCAACTTTTCAGAAATAGGAGAAAAAGAGGGTGCAATGTGGGGCCTCTTTTTTTTGGGACACCCTGTATCTGGATTTGACGGATGCGAATTAATGTTTTAATGTTATTGCCTCATTTAGCACCTGTCAAATTCAGAGATTACCTTCACACTGAATAATTTGATAACCAGGCAGGTTTGGTTCACCCCAGAAGAACTGCTCTGGTGGAGCTTCCTTTTTTAATAAACTTGGTTTTGAATGAAGATGAGAAAAAAAACAGAAATATCTGAATTGAACTGAAATGATAAACTGAACTGAAATGATAAACTGAACTGAAATGATAAACTGAACTGAAATGATTTTCCATGTAAAATGATATAATATTGAACTGAAATGATGATAGTTAACAAAAACATGAATCAGTGACGTAGCCAGGATGTTTCTCGAGGGGAAAGTGAGGGGAAGGTGGTTTTCAAGGTGGGCGCAAAGTGGCTTCAAGTGGGAATTTTAATGAAAAGGGCCAACAATGCCTACAAATTTAAAATATACGTGGGAGCAGGATGTCATTGAGAGGGAAGCTTCTTCATTGCCCGTCCCTTCCCCGGCTACGTCACTGAAATGAATTTGAAGAGAAGAAGATGTCTCAAACATTCTCATAAAAAAGTTTTAATTTATCAAGTTTATACAAGCTGTATCAAAATGATTGGTACCCATCAGTTATCATTGATAATGGTAGAGAATAACACATCAAAATTGACACTAGATTAATTGTAAAACAAGCCATAAACCATACGTTCTGGACATTACATGAGTATCCAATTTTGCATTTGGAAAAGGCGGACGTTTCAATAAACGTCAAAATTGATGGTTACCAATCATATTGATACAGCCTGTATCTGCTACGTGTATTTTTGTATTTTTCATGTTATAAGCTATTTATTATATGGTTCTATAGTAATTTTATCGTGTAAGATACTTTGTATTGTCGCCTTAAGGTTGGTCTTAACCCTGGAATTATGGAAATCTTTGGGCCTCATAACAAAGGAGCAAATCACTGAATGGGACTTTGAGTAAAATGGGTTTTTTTTCCTACATATTCATATCCAGTTTTTAAAATTAATATTTATTTTATTTTACTGAAGAATTTGTTTGTTGTTTCCTAAAAATAATTGGATCAACAAAACTTTTTGTCCCCATTTGACCTCACTGATGAATTCGTAAAGTCTTTGCCATTCTATATATGTGTACTTTTATATACTTTCGACCAACATTTTAGCAGTTATAAGGCCCAAAAGTTTCCATAATTCAAGGGTTAAGATCTCATTTATTAATAATATTAGTTTGACCATTGTATATACATTTAATCTCTATATATTAATATTTGACCGATTATTTGATTCCACAATAATAATTCATACATTTACTGGACCTCACAGTTATGTGTTGTGCATAATTGAAGAGTTTGTTTCCAAAAGCCGCTAAATCCAAAGGCTGCTTTATGTCAAATTCAATTGTAGATATTCCTAAGAGTAGCAGTAACCTTGCCAATCTAATAACACTGGAGCACTAGAATAGTTATAACAATTCTTTGGATATCTTTAAAAAATAATTGCAAATTTCTTTAACCTCCCACGTGCGAAGACGAAAACAATAAATAAAGAAAATAATTATTTTTGTTCCAAAAGGAGCTAAATCCAATGGCAGCCATTTTAAAACTTTGCATTGGAGAATTTTTAGGGGACAAAATGATTTTGAAAATAGTTAGAAAATAAGCTAGAGTTACAAACATATCCATTCCAATTGTTAAATGTCATTGAAACTTTAAAAATGTTAAAATATACCATAAAAATGTGACACAAGGCAGCTATTGGATTTAGCGCCTTTTGGAAACAAACTCTTAATATGATGAAGAGCATTGTTTCAAAACCCCTTACATCCACTTTTGACTTTTTGAGAAAAACAGCCTTTTTTTTAATTGTGCAAGTATTACTTGTTCGATTTGATTCAATTTGGGTTTGGATAAAGTGTTGATGAATAGAAACTAAAAGAATAGTTTTGGTACAATTTTTAAGCCTTCCTATTTATTTTATTATTTCTTTAATATCGCACCTTTTGTGGATGTAAGGGCTTTTGCAACAAAATAAATTTACCCCTTTTCTAGAAACCACTTTTGCAATCAAATTTGAGCCCATTTGTTTGCTCTACTTTATATAACTTGACTAATGATTTCAAAATCATAAAGAAAAATTGAATTATCTCATTTACTTTTTTAATTATGAATTTTTAATTAAATGCGGGAAAATTACGTTTTTGAGCATTTCCGAAGCTACAGCTTTCGTTAATTACAATGATTTTTTTTTTTCAAACATAGTGACCCCAAAATAGTTCCTTTTGGTTTTAATGATTAAAGAACATTCAAGGCTAGTATTATACATCAAGATATTATTTTCCTAAAATTTTATGTTCATTTTAAGTTTAGATTTCCGGAAATTCCCTAAGATTTCCCAAACGGAAATATACGATATTTCCGGAAGGGAAAGTGGTATGTAGGTCAAACAACCACCAAAATGTGTATTTTTGGTCACACTATAATGTCATGTCAATAACTCAATTTCAGCCAAAAGTGGACGTAAGTGCTTTTGCAACAGAGCTCTTCATATGTTAAATAAACATCTCTACAAAAGTAGCTAACCCCGCCCCTTAAATAATGGCCATTATTCAAAAACGGGAGATTGTGTTACCAATCTGTAAAATGCGTTGGAAGCAGAATTTATTTCTGCGCATTTTGACACCTCATTTGTAGCAATTGTCTAAATATTGACGTCACATCGTACATTTAAATCAATGTAACCGAAGATTTGAAAGTTGCAGTAAATTATATTGATTTGTATTCAGTATAGTGGAAGGAAATCTGTGTAATGATATCCGGGTGTTTTTGTATTGTTGTAAGTGCAACTTTCAAATCTGGACCTCACTACATTAAATTGGCCGGCGTTTTATTGTTTTCTGGGCTATCGTATCAAATGAGAAGTCAAAATGTGCAGAAATAAATTCTGCTTCCAACGCATTTTACAAATTTGTAATACAATAGTCCGTATTTGAATAATAGCCATTATTTAAGGGGGGTAGTTAATTTTTTTTGAGATGTTTATATTTTGATATATTGCTTTGTAAATGAAGGGATCCATTGCTCTTGAATTTGGACGGAACGCCAAGACCATCAGCCACCCGGCCATTGTATGTAGCTATTTGCGTAATTGTTACATAATTATTAATTAATAATGTTTATGTTAATTTCGGGTACATTGTCTCATCTAACATTACTAGTGAAGATTAAGATCTTAGATTGTAATTCATTCATGCATGTAAAATTTTGAATGGACAGCCGAGGGTGTTTACCAATGCATGCCTAACGCAATACTCTTGGTAATCGGAAACATCTAATTAAAATTACCGGGGAAATTACATGTGGACAAAGTGATTTCGACCCTATGACGTAAAACTACCGCCATTTTGTTAATTTAGCTTCTATTTCTTTCATTGTTTCACCACAAATTCTTAGAAATATATATATTTGTAATACGAAATAATATTGGGAATAGCTGCTCGAAACTCCGAGAAATTAACTTTTCAAATGAAATTGGGTAAAGTTCTTTTTGGACCACCCTGTACTGTACATAATTGGAAGAAAAAGGAGGTTTTATACAAATAAAGCGCGCCGGTGCACAAGTAATGTAATCTATTTGTGAATTGTGACGCTATTTATATGCTCTCACGCGCGAACCATAATTTATGCCGGCAATATTAAATCAAAATCAAGCTTCCGATGTCAAGGTTGCTCATAGCTGCTCATCTTGGTTAACAATGGTTTCTTTGTCAACGCTCGGTGTCATCTTCTTATTGACGATTGTAAGACGTAGTTATGGTTCAGGTAAGTGATGATAATGGTTTGGTGGTTATTTTATTAAAACACAAAATGGATTAAATGGTACTATACGTGGCTGGGCGCGGCTAAAATTAAAATACTAGGTTTCAATACAACGCAACAACCATTTTGATAAAGACTGCAAATGGTCATCAGCCCAGCATGTAGTAGCTTGTGCTAGTACAGACTGTTTGGTATTTTGAATTCACGTTACCATGGTTACAGCAATAATATTGCACCAATTTTGTATATTTCCAAGTTTCGCATATTTAATTGGGCAATTACAGGGTTGTCAGTAGCGTAGCCAGCGGGGGGGCAGGGGGGCAGAGTGCCCCCCTGACAAAAAAAAATGAAAGAAAAAGTGCCCTCTGACAAAAAAAAAATGAAAGAGAAAATCAGGAGGGCAAAGGAAAAGAAAAGGGCAAGGAGTCCCTTTTCTAGCTAAATTCAGGGCCAAAATAATGTAAAATACAAATTTTTTCGGCGCTACGCGCGCACATTGTACCAATAAAGCCCTTATTTAGCCGGATAATGGGCGAAAATAGTGTAAAATACCATTTTTTTCGCGCTACGCGCGCACATCATCTCAATAAGGCCCTTTATGTCTCTATGTATTGTATGATGCAACTGCATTTTTTTTTTTTCGTCTGTGCCCCCAAAATTTTATTTTGCCCCCCCCCCTGACCAAGAAAGCTGGCTACGCCCCTGAGGGTTGTCTTTGCAGAAACTGATTTGCATATACAGGTTGAGGCTATATTATAAACCCATTGCAATGTATTGTCAAAATACTATACCAGACAGGTAAATAACAGGAAACTGGGTGGACATTTGGGTAAATTATTTTGCTCACCCAGTAAATTCAACTTGCCCAACAATGTCCACCCAGCAAATTATTTTCAACCGTTTCTATTTGAAAGTGATGTAAACATCTCAAAATTGTAACTAACCCCCTTAAATAATGGCCATTATTCAAAAACGGGCTATTGTATTACAAATCTGACAAATGTGTTGGAAACCGAATTTATTTCTGCGCATTTTGACGCCTCATTTGTGGCAAATTGTCTGAATATTGACGTTACAGCATACATTTAAATCAATGTAACCCAAGATTTGAAAGTTGCAGTAAAATCTATTGATTTGTAATCAGTATAATGGAAGGAATTAAATATGTGTAAGGATATCTGAGTATTTTGTATTTGTTTTTTGTTTTATTGTTTTCTAGGCTATCGTATCAAATGAGATGTCAAAATGCGCATATATAAATTCTGCTTCCAACGCATTTTACAGATTTGTAACAGTGGCGTGTCCGGGGGGGCTTTAGGTGATGAAGCCCCTCGCATTTTGTTAAAAATCATGTAAAATCAGCCGTTTTTTGGCGATTTTAGCCATTAAGCCCCCCGTATAACTCTGAAAGCCCCTGAGCCCCCACAGGAAAAGATCATGGACACGCCGGTGTGTAATAAACATCTCAAAAAAAGTAACTACCCCCCTTTAAATAATACTCAACAACGGGCGATTGTATTACAAATCTGTAAAATGCGTTGGAAGCAGAATTTATTTCTGCGCATTTTGTAATACAATAGCCCGTTTTTTGAATAATTGCTATTATTGGGGGATTGGTTATTTAATACTTAACATTTGCCAATTAAATTACAACTTTGAAGCAGGAACATATTACATACAGTACACAATGGTATTTTATAAGCTAAAATTAAAATTGAATACCTGAGTGGAAGAAGGGCTAAACTCCATCAAAACTGTTTTTGAGATATTAAGAAAGAACTTAATATTTGGAAAAGTTTTATAGACAGAATGTTTCCGTCTTCAGGGGACCTTTAATACATGAACATACAATATTACACACATTCGAAATTATATATGTTTCCATGGCAACGGTACAGGTCTTAATACGAGCTGGAGTTGTGCCCTTCTTCCACTAATATACTGCAAGTGCCAGTTCCGTGTTATAAATAGCTACAGAAATTAGGTAATCACCATTATGCACAAGTAGAACTCATGTAATATGTTAGAAAGAACGTTTATTGTAGTGAAAAGCAGATTTCATGGATGAACAAAATTCATCTTTAAGAAGGGCCCAACTCCATGGAGTTGGGCCTTTCTTCCATGAAAATCGTTTTCGACATCATTCGCAAAAGGTTATAAAGGTTGTCAGAAAACGTTTAAATGTCGGGTTATATAAAGGGTATATTAAGAGTATAAAACGTTTTCTTTACCTTAAAAAACATTTTTTGATAATCTACTGCTCAGCAAACAAAAATGTTTTACAGAAAACGTTTAAATGTCGGGTTATATAAAGGGTATAAAAACGTTTTAATAACATTCCAAACAGAATTGATACAAAACATTCCAAACAGAATGTTATTTTGGGGTTGAAAAAATATTTTGCGAAAAATGTTTGCCCAAAATATTTGCAATAACGTTTTAAAAACGTTTTCATGACCTTTATATAACCCGACATTTAAATGTTATTAAAAGGTTTTGAAAAGAACATTTTAAGAACGTTTCTGTGTTTGCTGGGTTCAAATATTTTAACATAATGTTATTTAAGTATTGACAAAATATTTGACCAAAAATGTTTGCAAAAATAGTTTAAAATAACAATTTTTGAAAACATTTAAAAAATATTGTAGTAGTGTGTTTTCCTACAAAACGTTTTAAAACGTTATCATGACCTTTATATAACCCGACATTTTAATGTTATTAAAACGTTTTTACCTAAACCAAAAGCCAAAATATAACTTATTTAAAACGTTTTTAAAACGTTTTTGTGTTTGCTGGGAGATTTTAGAGACTGGATTTTGGCTCATCTTTCACACACAAGGAAGAACAGTCTGCTGGCAATAAAATGCGGAGTCTAACTCATTTTTGTAAAAAATTGGAGTTGGGCCCTTCTTCCACTCAGGTATTCAATTAAATTCATTTTGAGCAATTGCCACACAAAACCTGAAAGCATGAATCAAACTATAGGCATATAATATGATTATTAACTTATACACATGACTATTAATTATGAATTCGTCGCTGTAAATGTTTTATACTTTCTTTTAGAATACTTCGAGACGTGGTGTGGCAAGACAATCGACATCGGCGAAAGTGGCGATGTTATGTATTCCGGGTATGATGCGTGGTCTCATTATAACTCTTACACCAGTAATCTAACTTGCACAGTTACACTTCAAACGTCTGCTGATCGACAAATACTGCTAACCTGGAGCAAATTTAACGTGGAAAAGTTGAATGATTCAATTGGAAGCTGCGCCGACAGTTTGCAGATCTACGACGGCGTCGGGATTAATGTGACGCAGCTGAATCTCAACAAGCAATGTGGAACCTTTGGCGAATACCCAAATATAGTATCTACGAATAATTCCCTTACCCTGCGTCTGACAACTGATGCTGTGGATAACTCGAACAACTTTAAGTTTGCGTATACATCTTTCAGCACAGAAGGTGATGAAATTTTACAGTTAAAGCCTTAATGTAGGCCTTCGATCTTTTTTTCAGAATATACCTTTTTTTTTTTTCAAAACCGATTTTTGGCATTATTTGTAATACTTACACATGTTCCAACTTACATCTATGACGCAAACTGTCAAATTCTCCCTATTTGTAGTAAAACGGGATGATTTTCTGTTGGTCCGACAGATTATCATAATATTTCAGATTATGATAATAACTATGTCGGAAGTTCGGAACGATCACAAATCTTAATCTCCTACGAAGCCAGTTTGGTTACGCTTCCTCCACACATGTGCAGGGAGCATAACCAAACTGGCTGCGTAGGAGACTAACTCTGAGGCCGCACTCGGCGTCCTAATCCAAAAAGTGCGAGATATTTCGAGTGATATAGGTGAAGTTTATGATGTTTTTTGCGTTCAAATGTATTGGGAACTTTCATAATAATTGCATATTATCATTTTGGAAGAAAAAAAGAAAAATCTAAATATTTAAAAAGATCGTACATTAAGGGCTTTATCATATAAACAAAAAATGGTTCGATAAACAACCTCATCCGCACTTTTTCCTCCATCAAAATGTGGTATCAATACTGATCAATGTAAACTATTGACCCCATTGAAATATTGAAATATTTAGGGCTGAAAAATATCTTGTTTGGAGTTTGTAAGCAAAAATAGGGTTAACATGACCTTTAAGCTCTACGTGACATAGGATTAATTACAAAGCTACACTAGAAATGCAATTAGAAAATATAGCAATTAAACGCAATTTAAATAGCCTATGTAAGTATGCTATTCTCCATCCATGATAATATATTTTGTCATACATATTCATCCTTTTAAATACTATTTACAGCTACTTGTGACACCGACGAGTTTCAATGCAAAAATGGCCGATGCATAGACGAAAAGCTCGCTGAGACATTGGACCTGTTTGACAACTGCGGAGATGGCAGTGACCTGGAAGCATTGGGTAAGTCGAAAAGATACCGACTGCCTCTTAGATTTATTCTGCCTGCCAGGGCCGGATTTACTGTTGGACCAGGTGGGCACGCCCCAACTCCCCCCCCCAACTAAACTAGTGCCTTACTATTTTTTTTTTCTCACTTTTATTACCGTGAGTTCCGTGACATGGAAAAACGACATTGTGAACAAAATTGCCAACTGTATAACCGCAGTATTTGTCCTGGTTTTTTTTTTGTTTTTGTTTTTGGCTTTGGAAGGAGATTGAGTCAAAACTTCTGCTTCGCTAGAATAAAGCACAACGGTATCTGCGATTGGTTTTTATACATGTACTGTATTTTGACTCATGAGTGCATAATTTTTATAGTCTACCCAAGAAATTCTCCAAATAGACACAAGTCGTGTCCAGACAGAGGCCAAAAATTCGAGCTGTCGGAAAATTCAAGGGGTATTTCGAGGGGTTCGGACCGTGTGGATGCACTTAGGGTGTTGGATCCTCGACGACACCTTAAATGTTTAGTTTAACCCGTCTGAACATGGCTAAAGGTACACTCATAGAAATTGTTCGTTGGCATTACTCAGTAAGTTGATGTAAGTCGTTGCGTCAACTTTCCGAACGCGTACAATTTTGAGTAACGCTGACTCGATATCATTATGTTGGTCGCACTCATTTGCACTTACTTTATTGAGTTGTTACAACTCAGAAAATGAAACTAGCCTAGGTTAGCATAATTTTCTAGAGGTGTGCTATAGTATACAAAATTTTGCACTGATTACAAAAATAAATATTTGAATACTGCTAATTGTGCAGAAAATGATCCAATTACGTGAATTAAGTAACAAAGTACCAAATTGGAATAACTCAAAACAATAAGTACGGGGGGTTCGAAACGATGTTTCTGGAAAACAGAAACTGAATTTAGAACCATTTGAATAGATTGAATAAGTTAAGCTAAATACACTGAGCAAAATAGTTTTTGTTTGAAGGAAATCGGACATACGGTTGTCAAGATATGCATGTTTTTAGTTTCTTTGTATTCTATTGTTTTTGCCAATATATTGATGAAGTTAATGAGGAAATTTAATTTGCATATTTGCATAATTAATTAGCCTTAAGTATAATGCTAATTAATTATGCAAATATGCAAATTAGATGGGCGGGAAAATCACATGGTAATGTTTTAGGCCATAGAAACACAGGCAAAGTTTCATGTCAAAATCATATAAAATAAAAGTAGTATGAAGGTTTATTCATAAGATATTGGTATAATATTGGCAAACAATGAATATTCATGAGCACATTTTGCCAATTTTCTTCATTAACTTCATCAATATATTGGCAAAAACAATAGAATACAAAGAATCTTTCAACAGCAATATCTCAAAAACCGTTTGTCCGATTTGGCTCAAATTTTAGAATTAAGATTATTTTGCATATCTCTCTGCAACAAGTCTATTTTAATCTCAATCAGAGCAACTTGATTTTGCCTTTCGTACCACCTTAATATGAACGAGTTACATCAACTTACATGTTGAGTTACAATAACTCAACTAATTGGTTCTTTGAACCTTGTTTATTTTTCTAAGTTCCCTGAACTTGAATTCAGAAGTTGGCATTACTTAAAAAGTTGACGCAACGAGTTACATCAACTTTTTAAGTAATGCCAACAAAGTTGATTAGTTGACAGAACTTTTTGAGTTTTTTAAGTTCGGATAACTAAAATGAATTTGTTTTGGCAACTTTTACACTATTTTTGAGTTGTCCAAACTTACTCCTTTTGAATTGCGCCAACAAGGCGAATAAGTCATTTCTATGAGTGTACCCGTACGCGGTACCTGTTGAAGCAAATGGAACCAATCACATTTTTATCGTTTCATGTTTAATAAAAAAACATTGGTTCCACTAATGTAGCAAAAGAAAATCCCAAACCAATGCGCTCTTTACTATAACGATCTTATACATTTGGCAATTTTGTTCACAATGTAGTTTTTCCGTATCACGGATCTCCATCCAAAACCAATATTTATTCACATGTGATATTTTATTAATATTCACATTGTACTTGGCCCGACTAAATAATAATAATTTTGCCTGATAAATGTACTATTGCTCCAAAAAAATATGGTGCATCGGGTACGGGAAACAACTTGTTGATTATTTGGTTTCGTTTTTCCAGTCTAATTACGCAGAAGAAACTAATTTGAATATGTTTCATTTTGTTACAGATAAGTGGCTAAGTGGAATTATTAGATGGGGAATCGGTATATTTATAGCAATTATCATCGGTATTGTTGTTGTTGGCATATTGATATGTGTATGCTGTTGTTGTTTGTGTTATCATTTAATTTGCAAAAAAAGGCCACGACCTTCCAATCAGACAGCAGTCATACATGCGCCACCTCCTCAAGCACCAGATGGTATGCAGATGCAAGGATATAGTAACAACGCGTACGGACAAAAATAAGGACAGAGAAGTTCTTCTGGGGAAACCAAACCTGCCTGGTTATCAAATTAATCAGTGATAAGGTTATCTCTGAATATGACAGGTGCTAATTGATGCAAATTGCATTAACATTAAAATATCAATTAGCACCTGTCAAATTCATAGATATTGCCACTGATTAATTTGATAACCAGACAGGTTTGGTTCACCCCATAGGAGAACTGTTCTGGTGGAGCTTGCTCTTTAATGAACACATCAAAAAAGTAACTACCCCACCCCCTTTATGAATGACCACTATTCCAAAATGGGTTCTCGTATGCCAAATGTGTAAACGCATTGGAAGCAGATTTGTTTGTGCGCATTATGACACCTCATTTTGTTGCAGTGGTCCCAATATCGATGTCACACCGTATATTTGAAAAGTAACCTAAGATTTAAAAGTTGCAGCAAAATCCTATTGCCTTGTATTTAGTATCCATGGAAGCAAAGGTTTTCGGCTCTCATTGGACTATTCTTTTTGGAGGTCAAAATATTGTCATTATTCACATCAGTGGTCATTGTTTTCTTAATCCCATGTTGAAACATGACAAGTTCAATTTTTTTCTGTGACCAAGAAGTGGAAGACCAAGGGTTTACATCTGTTGCTAAACCGGCCAATCAGGAAATTTTGAATCTAACTTTACTACTGAAAGGACTACTTGCAATTGTAGGTCATTATAGGACCTTGTTGGTCAGAAAAATATTGAAATATTCATATTTCAATTTGACAGTAAGGTATCGGATAGCAACGTTTGCACAGTATTTTTTGTGACCTGAGACCACATCAGACATCGAATTGCATTCTAAATACGAGGAATGTCTTTATGATATCCAATCTTTCTTTTTTTTCTTCTTCTTTTTTTTGAAGTTTGCGCTATAATATAAATTTTATGGCAAATTATTAAAATTTGATATTTCTTAACCATCTTCGAAGTAAACTTTATAAACCTAATGATATGTACTTAAAATGTATGTAGCTGGGATGAAAAGCCGACCATCAATTGAAAATTTTGATCTCTCATATTGAAGATATATACATTTTTTCCCATAGAGACATGGACGGTTTTTCATCCCAGCTACATAAAGATATATAAAATTTAAGGACTGTTAAATTTCAATAATATCAATTTTTAATCTGCCATTTGCCATAAAATGTGTATTATATCGCGAATTCCAAAAAATCAAAATCATTTGATATCAGGACATTCCTCGTTTTCAAAATGCAATTTGGTATGTCTGATGTGCTCTCAGGCCCCACAAAAAGTATGTGAAAACGTCACTATCCAAGACTATAAATTAATAATGACCACTGTCAGATGTGAATAATGACAATTTTCATTAATAATTGTATCATTATGTTTTGATCTCAATCCAGTAAGAGGTGAACAGATTTCCTTCAGTGGATACTGAATAGAAGGCAAATAAGATTTTGGTCCAACTTTCAAATCTTGGGTATGTACGCTGCGATGTGATATCAATATTGGGACCAATGCAACAAATGAGGTGTCATAATGCGCAGAAATAAATTCTGCTTCGAATGGATATCCCAAATTTGGCATACGATAAACCGTTTTGGAATTATGGTCATTCACTAAGGGAGTTACTTTTTTGATGCGTTTATAATATAATTACAGATTACGGGGCATCACTCTCAAATTAGAGCTAGGATTAGGGTAAGAGTTTAGGGTTAGGGTTAGGATTAGTAAATAGATAAGAGTGGTGCCCCATAATCTGCAATTACCCCCCAAATCAACACAAAAGTTGGCAACCATGAGAGTTTTTCTAAGACCCCTTAGCACATGATTTTCATGCAAAATCGAGGACAAAATTTGGCTAAAAACAACCCCCCTTTTGTGGCTTTCAATGACTAGAATTTAAAAGACCCCTTTTCAATGACTAGAATTTCAAACCCGTCTTTTCAATGACACTAAACATTGACATAAAGTTACCGGATTTTCCCAAGTACCCCTTTTATCCAAATTTCGCGGAGAGTGCAAATTAAATCCTTCCTATTTTGCTGATTTCAAGGTCAAATTTCGCGGACAATGCAAATTAAATACCCTCTATATTTTTGCCAATTTACGGTCCTTGCTACTGGTAAAAAAATTACCCCTTTTCCAATTCCATGCTATTTGGTAACTCTCATGGTTGCCAACTTTTGTGTTGAGTTGGGTGCCGGGATTACCCCCGACCCAATCTGAATCGAGATGAGAAAAAACAGTAAACAGAAATAAATTAATTGAACTGAAATGATAAACTAAACTGAAATAATATTGAACAACTAGAATTACGCGGTTTGTAATTAAGGTGGCCCCCACACAAAGGTGCGTAAATAACAAAGGTTTATAAATTATACAAATAATATGCAATATGCAAATAAGCACATTAATATTCATAAATATGCAAATAACATGACACAAAACTATACAGCACATTAGGTCACCATATACTATCACAATACCAAGTTAGAAGTTGATCAGTTATTGCATTTAAGCTGCAGAGTGGATTTATGAAAATGTAGGCAAAATGTGCAAATAAGCTAATTAATATTCATATATATGGAAATAACATGACACAAAACTATACAGCACATCAGGCCACCATATTCAAACACCAAATCAAGTTTGAAGTTGGTCGGTTATTGCGTTTTAAAGCTGCAGAGTGGATTAATAAAAATTTAGGCCAAATGTAGGCAAAATATGCAAAAAACCTCATTAATATTCTTACATATGCAAATAACATGACACAAAACTATACAGCACATCAGGCCACCATACCGTAGAATTCCGTCTAGAAGCATATATGCCTCTAAACGAGGGGGTTTTTAACGAAAGATATGAAAGGCCAATACCCTTCTCAAAAACATTGCAATTGATTGGTCTTACCAATATACATGTTTGTACAGCCGCCTTTATCAGTAATATAGTTGTTCAAACTCCAAATAACGTTTTTGTTGAGAGTGTCTGCCTCTTGTCTCTTGTGTCAAAAAACCTTGTTTAGAGGCATATATATGCTTGTAGACGGAATTTTACGGCATCCAATCACCAAACGAAGTTTGGAGTTGATGGGTTACTGCGTTTACGCTGCAGAGTGGATTAATAAAAATGTAGGCAAAATATGCAAATCAGCTCATTAATATTCATAAACATGCAAATAACATGACACAAAAGTATACAGCACAGACTACCATATCCTATCACCGTACCAAGTTTGAAGTGGATCGGTTACTGCGTTGGAGCTGCAGAGTGGATTAATGAATTAGCAGCCAACCAGGCAGTCAAACAAAGAAACAAACAAACAGGCAACCATCTGGATGATAACATAAGCCCCACATGTGTGTGGGGCCAAAAATGATAACAGTAAAACAGAAACCCATTAGCCAACACAAAAATGTTTTTAGAATGGGATGAATGTGTTATAAACTGGTTTTGGTTTGGGTCAACGTTTTTATAACATTTAAATGTCGGGTTATAAAAAAAAGGTCATGGAAAACGGGGCTCGACATGTTGTTGCAAAGTATTGTTTGGCAAACAATTCAGCAAAATATTTTGTTAACAATTAATAATGTAATCATGAAAACATTTTTAAAACGTTTTATTTCAAAAAACACTCAACAACATCTAAATAAAAAATGTTATTGAAAAATGTTTTTGGCACACATTTTGATAAAATGTTTTGTCAACACTTAATAACATTATGTCAGAAAATTTTGCATTAGGTTTTCAAGCATGTTTTCTAAATGTTATTGAATCGTTTTATACCCTTTATAACCTGACAGACTTTCAAACGTTTTCTGTAAAAAAAAACCTGTGTTTGCTGGGTATTTGTGACCCCATAATATCTGGCAAAAGGTTGCAATTGTAAAATTGAGATGCAGAAAGGGAAAATAAACTAATAAATTACATTTGAAAATTGGCATTATAAAAGCCTATAACTCTATATAACCAAACATGCGAAGGCTGAAAGGACTTCAATACTAGTACTACCATACCAGAAAATATAGCACTAATTTTTGGGATTAAAAAATATTATCAAGTTCTGCCGAATGGAACATAGCTCAATCTTAATCATTCATTTAGTACTAACTGGAAATAAAAGATACAGTTCACTATTTTACTCAATTCTTGCAACAAGAGCCCAAAACATTTTTTTGACAATCAAGTCTCAAAGTCTCAACAAAAATCAAAGACTTGGAACAAGTCTAGGCATCAAAATATGCCACAATTTTACTCTTAATTTTCACTTCTTTGAGTTTCTTTAATTAAATGACTGGATATAAGAATGAGACATGTCTTTTCCAAAAATTATAATGCATAAATTGAAGTTAGACTTCGTATAAGTCTTTAGACTTGATTGTCATAGCATACAAAAAACACCCTAAAAATGCATGTTTTTGACCCATATTTCCAAAAATTGACCAAATAGTAAAATTAAAGGATTAGAATTTGGCTATGTTTCATTTGGCAAAACAAAATAATTTTTTTTTTATTTTAAAAAAAAAGTGCTGTATTTTTCTGGAATATGAAGTAGCAGTATGGTTGGTTACTCATTAAGCTGATGAATGATGACGATATAACTCAATTTTCAAAATTGCCTCCTTTAGCCTGATTGGGTCAGATCGTGGTCACATGATTAAATAAAGAAATGCTTACAAACAATGTATATCTTGTTCTTTTTATGTTATTATCATTTACAGTTTACAAAATACTGTTATGACAAGATACTATAATAGTTGCCGGCAGACAAACTCAGAATGTTGCTTCTAATTCCAATCAGACTGATTGTCATAGCAATCTGCATGTCAAATCAGCAACCAATCATGATATGCCGTGCCTCGTGTCAGCTTCTGTGAGATTTTGGCCCGAAATTATGCTCCAGGAGCAGCTGCTCCAGGAAGAGCTGCTCCGGGAGCATATGCTCCTGGAGAATGAATAATCTGGAGTAATATTCACTCGGTCGGACATCCGGGAACATTGTCCCCTTCGTCCCCTTTGCACAAGCGCATGCATAGCAACCAGCTCGAGAAAGGAGAACTACACATGCGCACACTGGTTTTACAAGGCTATTTCCCCTTTGTGACGTCAGCCCGACCAAGAGAATTCTAAGGCCAACATGCTCCAGGAGCATGTTTTGAATGCACAATGCTCATGCTCCTGGAGCATGTTGGACTTAAAATATTACTCCAGATTATTTAGCTGCTCATAGAGCATCTGCTCCTGGAGCATAATTTTGGGCCAAAATCTCACAGAAGCCCTCTGTCATGACTCGATGACGTCAGATGCAACTTTCCGAGTCAATCTCTCCCGACAACTATCACTGACAGCAGTGTTGCCAAAGTCCTCAGTGCCAGGGTGCAGCAAATCATGAAAATGGCCTGCTATACCACAGTTTTAGCACCCATGATTGGGTGGTTTTACACAAATCCGGCAAAGAATCACCCAATTGGGTGGCAGACACTGGAATGAAGCAACTTCTGCTTCTTGGCCACCAATCAAATTAATGACTGGAATGTTACAAAAGCTACTACTTAAAAAATGTTTTATACATGATAAACTTACACAAGCACCTCAAATGATGACAGTGTTTCAAAAAAGGCAGACCCTTAAGTCAAACAGCAAGAAACTTGCATTCCTGCATTAGAATGCCACCTTTTGCACACCAGATACAGAAGGCCCGTGATATTTGAGACCTAAGCCAGCAAAAGGCCAGTAACATTGAGTTATTTCGCTCATCAATTATTAAAGCCTTAATGTACGATTTCCTTACAATTTTAAAATTTTTATTCTATATTCATAATGCTGAAATAATACTAATAATAATTGTCTGGAAGGGTTTCTGTCCATTTTGAGCTGAAATAACACAGTAAAGTGAAAGAAACCCAACTGGTTTAATATTTTGGCCACTTAACATGCAGTTCTATAGGAGGACATAAAGTCATAATTTCTTGAATTATGACTTTATGTTGAACTTCGCTCTGTTGACCTACAAACACAACAAATTTGGCTGATTCCATTTAGGTGCAAGTTGGAACATGTATAAACAATACAAATATGCCAAAAAATCAAGTTTGAAAAAAATTAACCAATTTCATATTATAAGATCGTACATTATGGCTTTAAGAAATATAAATTTGCTTCAATTATTAGGACTACAGTTTGCAGAAATTCATTAGCACATAATAAATTCTGGCAAAATGGCCCTTCAAAGTTTTAGCCCATTTCAAACACTGCATCAGAAGGGTTTTTTTAAAGATGGACCAATTTTTCTACAAATTCAGTATTTTCAAAAAATGGTTAATACCAGTGGTGTAGCTGCTCCTGATGAAAATTGCATTTGGGCCATACCCTCCATTCAGTTGTAGATAGGTATTTCTTTGTAACTTTTGCATCTTTACAATGAAAAACTAGTTAAAAATCATGAAATCATGAAAAATATGCAACTTTTTTTCCTATTAAATTGCTCGTTGTGTTGAGTACTTAGCTGCCACCAGACATCATAACTACAGTCAGTCTACTCTGAAGTACAAAGTACCAACGCAGACGCACACATTGTGCCGACTTTGAAAGCACACATACCTGTAGCAAAGACGCAGCACTGCGCACTGTATATGTGCACGTTGTTACTTTGTACTTCCGAGTGGACAGACAGTCAGGTTATACAAAGGGTATAAAACGTTGAAATAACATTCCGAAAACATTTTTTGAAAACTAGATGCAAAATATAATGTTACTGAAGAGTCAGGAAAATATTTTGCAAATGTTTGCCAAAAATGTCTTACAATAACATTTTGGCAACATTTTACAATGTTGTTGTAGTGATTTTCATATAAAATGTTATAAAAACGTTTTCATGACCTTTATATAACCAGACATTAAATGTGTGCTTGCTGCCTATGTCACTGGGTAATAGTAATACACATGCAGTACGATTCCACTAACATCAACTTTTCAATGTTTTATTGAACCAGAGATGTGATCTTTCATAACGCATCACTTAATAGTGGTCTAAAAAGCATCACATTAATTCAGGAATAATTTTGACTTCTGTGAGTTAAGTTTCATAACATAAGCATCCCTAACTTTTTGACCAAAACTATTCCAAAATTGGTTTCATAAAAATTGTCCTGAAAACATGCAGGGCCTACCTAACTGGTGTTTTTCAAACACTTAAAATTAAAATTGACTTCATAATTCTACCACATACACTATACAGTCACAGACATAGAAAAAACAATTATTTACAAAGAGGGTAATATGTTGTGTTACAACAATTAATATTGAGTGCTTTCTGCCGTAGTCACAAAAACAGGTGTGTATAGGTGACAGACAAAGCTGCCCCTCATCTCACATGGCCTTCATCAGGCCAAAATGATGCTCACCAGGTAAAGTGTTTTCTTTGCCACTCTGACAAATAATACACCATACCACTGCAGTCCAGCTGTTCAATAATAATGAAACAAGCAGCTGAAAAAGTTGATCAAACACAACATAATACCATCACAAAACACAGGTTCATATTGTAGCAGCAAGGAAAAGGCGGTAGTACCAGCATGGGTGCAGCAACACCCCCCTCCAATCCTGGGCTTCCACCATGCCAATCAAAATACAAAGCCAAGGAAATTACCACTTAGGAGACAAAAACATTTGTCCCACCCACAGAATTAGAGAAGGAGAACCGGGATTCCCTATACCGCCACGTACAATCGTGCCATCAGCTATGGGGAGAAAATTTGGGGCATTCGGGTCCTTGCCGAAGGTGTGCGGAAACGAAAACAATTCTGAGTCTCATCTTTAGCTTATTGGCATCACATGCAGGTTGCATAAAGTGCGTCTCTCAAATGTGCCCATCATACGATGTCGCGCTTGTATGACAACCAATGCCTCGTTCGCATTCTGAAGGAAACCGAATACCCCCATTTTTGATCCATGCCTGTATCACAAGAAGGCGGTCGAGCCCCGATTCTCCTTCTCTAATTCTGTGGCCCCACCCCAAAGTTTGCTTGCTCCAAACAACATTCTGGTGCCACTACTGACTAGACGGAGTCTTGATAATTTTTAGGCAATAAACACAATTCCACAGACAAAATTATAAGATGCTTTAAGTTGAAAATGTGGTACCTCGTCCAGTCGTCACCTCATGCATATGCCCTGTTATTTGATACATGCACTTCATTCCAAAGTACTCTTTTGTTTAATGAAGACATCACTTTTTTCATCTCTGTTTTAGTTTCAAACTTCCCAGCAAATTACAAATAAATGCAAGCAATTCAATGAAAAAAAACATAGTTTCATCATTGGAGTCATATCTTGCTTTTCATCTGTGGAATTATGCAGGCTATACTTTAATAACCTGCTCCTAAGTTGTATACAGCAAGTTCTTCAAATCCATGTTTATTTTAAAAAGAAACATATAAAGGCATGATTCGGACGTTTCCATTAGTTCCTTCTAAAATTGATCCACCAACACCTTAATTTTCGCATACAATCCCACTGCACTTGCATTACAGACTGCCGGTGTTATAATATCGGAGACTATCAGTGGTAGTACATGTAACAGTTTCAGATATAACTGAAGCTATTAAAGATATATGTGTAGAGAACTCGAACTTGGTACATCCCCATGCTAAGGGGAATTGGCCATACTGGATTGTCACACATGAAACCAAAATAGCGTACTTGCTGCACTTTTGTTGGAAAGCAGAAATCATTCGATAATTGACATCTTTAATGCCATTGCAACGGTTTATGCATGTAAAGCTTAGTGCACATTATTGACCCAATACATAATACTGCAATTGCAAATAAGCATACAATTAAAATTCAAGTTTGTCATGTACATGACACTCAAATCCTGATGTTCACTATTTTCCCCTTCATGAGTAATAGTCAAATATGGCCAAGTCTTTCCAATGGAAGTAATGGGCTATTCCACTTGATATCCATACACCCCCTACGGAGGTCATGACCTTAACCTCCCACACATGGAGTGTGAATTTCAAATGGGGTTATCTGAATGGGTAACTACATTTGAAATTCACAACTTCTGTGTGGGAGATTAAGGTCACATCTCCCGTAGAGGGTGTATGAATTTCATCCGGAATAGCCCAATACACCTGCAGATGAGTACACCAGGTGTCTGTGTCATCAGTTATTCACTGTCACTGTAATATGCACCACATATCAGTTTGCCCAAAACTGAGCTTGAATACAGCATCCAACACCCAACAATCAGTCTGCCCAGGACTAGTGGTAAATAAAGCTGAACCTGGAACAGAAAAGAAAGAATTAACATTTAATAGCAGTAAAATGGACTGTTCCAGTTGAAATCCATACACCCCCTATAGAAGACATGACCTTTATTTTCCATACAGGGAGTGTAAATTTCATATGGGACTACCTGAACAGGTGACTTCATCTGAAATTCACACTCCCTGTGTGGGATATTAAGGTCATGTCTTCCATAGGGGTGTATGGATTTCAACAGGAATAGCCAAATGTAGTGTGGGAAAGAGTCTTCCCTGTAGAAAGTCACAAGGATTTCTTATCAAATCTTGAAATATAAGCTTGTGGGACTTGATGCTAATTGTCGTAAACTACTAATTTGTTACACCTGTACACATTTTTGGTGGGTATAATCCAAGTGGAACTGGAAATGATGAGTCTCCGGGTGTGACGTTGGGGTGGCATTAAAAGAAAGTACTAAATTAGAGAGATGTCACTCCAATCACAAAACTAAGGACAGTGTAATAGCGGGACCTTTTGTAAAAGCTGGACCGGAGCTGGACAGTGTGCCTTAAATATGGTAATGAGCCATAGATGATGTAAACAAAGCAGACGACATCAATAAAAATGTCTTTTCTGGGAGCTCTACGTATTAGGTTATTTAATAACATTTTAGAAACAAAATGTGTGGCAGGGCTAGCTATTTCAATTTGTTTTTACATTTTTATCACTGAATATAGCCCTTAGTTTCGACATTGGATTCATGGTTGTGCATGGTGATTGACAGCTGCAGGCAGAGTGGGGCTTAATAATTCTATATCGATGGTACCAAAATGTGACTCTTGCATCCAATAATTAATATTATGGCTGCAAAATTCAGCACCGTCTCTTCAACAGAGTCCTATATTGGACTTGATGTTCGCTTTTCATTACACGGTATGTAGGAGATCTGACCGGTGTACAACTATACCCATAAGCCTTTATGTTTTCCGAGCAGCCATTTTACGTCTCTTGCTGATTGTTGTCTTCCAAATCGGTAAAGCATGGGCCTGCTTCTTCTAGGAGAGCTCCCTTAGAGTGCACATCTTGTCACAACTTAGGACAGTTGGGTTTAACACCCTACCCTTTTTGAAACATACTGTCAGCTACATGTACAGACTATGATTGAGCCCGGGACCTCATGCAACACAGGCAAGTACCCTAACCACTGCGCCATGTTCTCCTGCTCACATCTTGAGTTGTACATTCCACTTCAACCACTAGGTCTCTCTAACCTCAGCGGTACACTATATAATCTTTGCAGACAAAAGACGACCACATAATGTGTATTGTATGAATTACTTGATGTGCTTGATATCAGTGTGGGATTCTATATTAGCCCAGGGTTGCTGAAGGTGTACTGGCAATGGGCTTGATTTGATGTTGATCTTTAACTAAAGCATAAACAGCAGTTATATCTATTAGTTGTGCCGAGGTTTGTCGCCAAGATAGCAATTAACCTTTTGAAGCTCTGCATGTCCTTGTTGGAAACAGGATTCAGGAAGTTCAGTATGGGCGTTCCATGTTACAGGTTTAGTGTCAACAAAGTCACATGGTATTAAAAATCTGGGCACATCCTGTATGTAAGTTCATGCAGCCATGTGATGCACACCTGTTTTGGTCATTTGAGTGGTGGGCAGCAACACCAAAATCACTGTTTAGTATTAGTCAATGCTGGCAATGTAGCTACAACACTTTCCCACACAGAGACATGCGCAAAGTTATCTAAACAACATTTGTGACAGCACAAATGTGATGCGATCAAGCAAAATGAGTCTGATGTCAAGCAAAATCATAATTCAGTTTTCAGTTTTATTACATGAGCCATTCTCAGAGCTTTACTTTGCTGAAAACCCTATCATAATTTGACATACGGTTCCAGAGATATGGCCATTTTAGTGTTGTTCAGAACAATAAAATACAAAGTAAGTTTAATACTATTATTGGCTATATCTCAAAATCCATATTCCTGACATCCGACTCATTTTGCTTGATCGCATCACAAATGAGGTTCTTGCCAATATCACCTGTTCATGTGGAAATACCAATAACACATGAAAGTGATGCCATCTCAAATATTTAATCAAACAATTCATTTAATAAACAATTGTACCACAGAATAATTAACTTTACCACTGCAAAAAGACTACAAGAATTTACATGATAAAAAAAAACAGGATCATAAAGCAATCTATTCACACAAAAATCCAAAAGGTCTTGCTTACATGAGGCTATTACAGTTAAAATCCATACACCCCGTACCAAAGACATGTCCTTAACTTCCACAAGGAGTGTGTATTTCAAATCGGACTACCTGAATGATTTGAAATTTCCACTCCCTGTGTGTGTGGGGGTGTGTGTGTGTGTGGGAGATTAAGGTCATGTTTTCCATATGGGGGTGTATGATTTCAACTGGAATAGCATATTTCACACAATATCATAAAAGGAGGCAACTTTGGCATCCATAGGTAACTTTGGCAAAGCTACCACTACATGCCAAAGTTAACACCTTTTACAGTACATTATCAGTTAACATGGTTAAGTTAAAAGGGCATTTCGTGATCCACAGCATCATCCCCCCACTTTTCTCAAAAAAAGTTGAGATTTTAATACCACTGGAAACCTCTGGCTACATAATGTTTCAGTACAAAAAATTTCTTGCAGATTAATTCGTTTAGCAAAAATATCATGAAATTTGAATTACATCCTGGTACACCAGAATGAAATTACAACACATTTTCTATGAAGCAGTGCAATGCAAATAATCATGTATAACTCCCAAATGCAAAATTTGATTGGAATCAACTGAAATTTTGGGAATAAGCTTTTTGGTGGATATCTACTGAAAAACGTCATAAAAAGAAGATGCTAGGATCACGAAATACTCCTTTAATTACTGGGATAATTGATTACTTCCCTTTAAACAAGTGTTTGTATTTTGTTGCATAAAAAGTCTCTAATATTTCATCCCCAATTTTTTTTAATCAATTATTTCAGTCAGAAATAAGTTCTATTCAATCTTTCAACTTATCGTGGCTATAAAAAAAAATGTTACCTTTGAAAACAAATTTTGAATTTAACTAAGGCCTAAAAGTGCATTGCAATAGTTATAACATATGAGAAAATTTCAAATGCTATGTTTTAAAATGTGACAAGATCTGGTCCATGGTGGCCAAAGGTGGCAAATTTGAAATTGAGATAAAGGCAAAAACACTGAGTAAAAAACAATCAAATATATAAGAAAATATACATCACAAAAATTTAAGAACCAAGTATGCTAGACTTTTGGTGTTTTCAGTATATGATCGTTTATTGTTTGTATAAAGTAATAATTATAGTTCAATTTTCAAAATTGCCTTCTTTGGGCCCCATGAAGTAGATCGTGTCACATATAGTAGAAGCAGAGGTGTGGTGTCAAAGGTGTACTGAGGACAGGTGCTCCCCCCCCCATCGAAGTGGACATTTTTAAAATCCTAATAAGAAAAGCAGAAAAATTAAAGGTGCCAGCTCAATCAGGCTCGATGCCCACTCCCTAGACAATAGATAACAATGCACACTTGATTAAGAATGGGAAGACTGGATTGGAATCTGCCAAGGAAGAGTTGGACAACTTCAAAAAGTAATAAAAACATTGTAATAACACTGGGTCAAAGTGCAATTTGGGACTTACGGTGTGGTGTATTGCTTAATCAAAATGAGAGAATCTTACCTTAATTGCATACCCCAGATGTGCTTAGCAATAAGTTAGCTGAATTCTTTATTGATAAGGTGGATAAAATAAGAAGCAGTAATATTAAATTTAACAAACAGTAACATATAGTAGTGGTACATAGTTAAAGGGCAAATCAGCCATTTTCTATACAAAATATTTTGTCTGAATGCAACACCGACTAATCAACAATCATTTATAGCCTAATTTCGATACAACATATCATCCCTATTGCATAAAACATGTAAATTGTTGGTCGCAACACAAAGTGGCATATGTGAAGTACAAAATACATTTCCGAGAAAAACATGTTTGAAGGATGTGTTATTAATAACAGCAGTCGATACTGATCCACTGTTATATTCAATTCCATTTGAAATTTAGTTAAAGTTCAAACTATTAAACTGTATCTTCAATAGTATAATAGGAATAACTATATATGATATAGCTAGTTTTAAACCTTTATGCCACTATGTGAAACGCAAAATTTTTGGAAAATCACTCTACGCCACTGTGTATTGCGACCAACAAAATAATCCACTCTGAAAGAAGAAAAAAATTAAAAGAAGTAAATGTATGGACATACTTTATCTTTATTTTGGTGTCCAACATCTATGCTTGTTCCAAAAAATGCTAAAAAAATGAATTAGGATGAATTTTATGGTGGTCTGGTTCCGCCCATTGCTGAATAGGCTTTCAAAGCGAACCTGTAGTTCTCCAAGTCATTAATCCATAATTTTTTATTACCCGGTGGACTCATTGAACAGTAATGCCACTGTAATCGATTACAAATTAAGTATGTTTTTAGCTGCAGCATTCTACAAGCATCAATAATTGTGAATACTCTCAGAATATGACTTCTGTAATTTGTCATCATGGTCTAAATAGCTTACATATGATGTAAAAATGTATACATGTATGTTCTTTAGCTTTAAGACTCTAGGTGATGTGTTAAGATTCCATGTGATGCAGCTTGTGCTATCTTTAAGGCATCTTTAGCTCTGCAAATGGTTGATGAATAATGTACAGGTATACTCAAACCACACAACTCCAAAACATGGTTAAAGCATCCCCATACATATCTTAGATTAAACTACTGACTGGTTGCACTGAAAATAACTTCATCACCTAAGATTCTGGGTATAACTTGCTGCTATGACCATATATCTGATTATAATTATAACATCTGCATAAATTAATGATTTCACTTCTGCGGAACTTGTTGAGAATTATAGATAAATCAGCGATGATGCAGGTTCTAATGATATGCCCGCACTTGTGCTCCCCAAAATAGTTTGTGTCAGTGTATTTGTTACGTCTGTAGATGCAAAGACATTGCTCCATTACAATGCCTCTCAAACATAGCTTCCAGCGTTGTTTCCAAGTTTTAGGCCCATCACCATTAATCGCCTCACTGGTTACCGAAAAAGACATCCAATTCAAAATTGTCCACTATTTCTATACGACACTGAATAGTCCATTACCAATCTACCCCATGCACAAGTATCCCGACAGTGTCCTGATATCCAGGAAAGAGCTATCTTCACACAACTGGAACTTTAATCGCCTGATAAATTCTAAACAGCTAATAGAAATATAGGTGATTATCCTTAAGCGTCTTCCTTACACCGTGACTATTGAACAATTTCCTTTATCCATCAGATCACTCCTTACATGAAGTCGAAGATTTCAAACCAAATATTAGGACACTTGTACTGCTGCTTTATTTCTTTTCTTTAATCGTACTTGTATCATAATTGTGCTCTATACGCATCATTGTGTATGTAAGCCTTCATATCAAAAAATGCAGTCGTCAGTTACAACATGACATCATATAGCTGACAGGTTGAATATGATTACATTAAAGTAGGGGGCAGTAAATTAACAACATAGTGTTGTGGTTATATCCACGCAGCTAATGCGATTAGCTCCAAGCAGTCAAAAGGAATCAAATATGCTAGTGTTATCTCAGTTTCATACTTTACCCAGGCATGATTATTTTGTCCCATACAATGGTCAAAATTTAGGGCTTCTAGGGTATGCCCTCAAACCCAGCCAGTAGCCCCCAAAAAATCAGCATGATCAACTTGATGTTCTATTGGATACCCTCACAGCCTACGGGAAACTTTGCATGCATATTATAATACAAACTGTATTAAAATCATCATTATCTATCTACCAGTTAATGCTTCTTGAAAACACTACTACTCTTCCTGATGTGAACTAACAAGCAGAATCCCTTTTACAGACCTTTATTTCTAAAAAATGCAGGAGCTTTGTTAATTACTCTCCTGATTTTTGTGAGGAGCTTAATAAGGAGCTCGTATTTTTAAAACCTGTTATAAAACACAGGATTTCAAATATTAAGGGGCTCTATAGATCAAACTCTTATAATGCTGTTAAGGAGAGCTGTAGGGGCTGTAAAGCAATTGAGCTCCTTAAAAATGAAGGCCTACTTTTACAAGGAGAACACGCTCGTCGTCAGCATTACAGAATTCAGAGATGTAAAAATACCAAATGTAAATGGGTAACAGACCCATATCCTGAAAATAGATCTGACCCTTCATTTGTTTTTCGTTGTTTTGGGGGTTTTTTTTTGCTCTTTTTATGCTTGCTGACATATCATCATCCAATTCCTGAAATGTTTAAAAAATGTTTCTTTATGGTATCAAATTCGGGAAAGTTACATCTCTTGCAATTACGAGGTGCACCAATCTTTGTAAAAGGAATTATTCTGCCTTTTAGTTTACCATTAAGGGCTGGGGTATGAATGTTTGGACAGTATTTATTTTGGGACATTAGAGCACATCAGACATATCGAATTGCATTCTGAATACGAAGAATGTCATTCTGATATCAAATAATTTTGATTTTTTGAAATTAGCAATTTAATACACATTTTATGGCAAATCATTAAAAATTGATATTTTTGATATTTAACAGTACTTGAAGTAAACTTTGTAAATCTGATGATTTATACTTAAAGTGTATGAAAAGCTGACGATCAATTGAAAATTTTGACCTTTCGTATTGAAGATATGGATTTTTTCTCCCAAAACACCAAAAAAATTAGGTCTTTTTGGGAAAAAATCCATATCTTCAATATGAAAGGTCAAAATTTTCAATTGACCGTCGCTTTTCCTCCCTGCTACATACACTTTAAGAATATATCATTAGATTTATATAATTTACTTCGAGGACTGTTATATATCAAAATTTGAAAAATATCAAATTTTTATAATTTGTCATAAAATTTGTATTATATTGTGATTTTCAAAAATGAAAATTATTTGATATCAGAAAGACATGCTTCAGTATTCAGAATGCAATTCGATAGGTCTGAGGTGCTCTCATGTCCCACAAAAAATACTGTCGAAACATAATAAACGCTCATTTTAGATCCCTTAAGCCAACTTGAAATGAACAAAATCTCACAACTTTAAATTGAGGTGAATCCATGTATAATAATGGATAATAATTCATGGAAGTAGCAATTTTAGTATATTTTGCACCGGAATAATTTTAACTTGTTTTTGCTACTTTTACTGATTTCATGTTGTTGTTTTTTCAAAAATATTTAAATTATTACAAGCTTAGTGTCCAAACATTAATGTATACCATTTTTCACACTGATGTGGCAGTGACGTCAGTGCACATTTCATTTGGCACAGCTTCAAGTAGCTAGCGGTCGCTCAAAGCGCTGGCGTACACACTTAAAGACACCGCATAGCTGCCTCAACGTGTTGATGTCACTGCCACATCGGGTGAAAAATAAAACAGAGAAAAAGAAAGGTCCACTTTATGTACTAGACATTCATTCAGCTGCAGATTCTGATCATTTCATGTTGGCCCAATGATACATTACAGAGATGTACCTCTGTATTCAGATGTCAACCTACCTGCTAAGTAACTGTGGTAAACTGGAGATAATAGGACCATAACCTGGCGAGTTGTCGTACAACTCAAATAGAGGAGCTGCTACTAACTTGTAGTTTCTAGGTACTGCAAACAAAGCTGTGTAAGAATAAAAAAATGTGGGGGATTAACATCACATCACGAGCAGAACACCAACACACATCAATTATAATTCGAAAATATTTTCGAAAGTGGGGGCCACAGGTCTCAACTCCCTTGACTCTAAAAAAATGTTGGCTTGCTTTGCTCGCTGCAATCAGGCCAGAGTAAAATTGTCAATTGTTAACCCCAATATTGTTGACACTCAAAAATCAAAAAAGTGTGGGGATTTTTTTTTGAAGTTGTAATTCTTCATTATTTTAAAACCAATTTTAACTGTGTTGCTCTTACATATTGCACCTCCTCTCAATAATTAAAAGTAGTAGCCACATACATTTTACTCCGACAAAGTGAATTTTCATAGACTGCGTCCATTTCCTTGACGGACTGGCAAAAGGCCTGTGTCAATTTCCCCTGACTAATTTTCAAAATAAGGTTTAAAGAAAGAATAAGAAGATATCAGACATACCATAGAAATCCGTCTACAAGCATATATGCTTCAAAATGAGAGAGACAAAAGGCAGACCCTCCACAAAACATTACAATAGATTGGTGTTACAATAATACTTGCTTGTACAGCAGCTTGTATCAGTAATATAGTTCAAACTCCAAATGTTTTGTGGACGGTGTATGCCTTTCATCTCTTTTGTCAAAAAACATTAATTTTCGCCATATACTTGTACATGATTGTACGATTGTAAAGAAATGGGTTGGCTTTAGGTTTTATTATCTATTCCAGGTCCAGTAACTCCTCATTAATTTACCTGAACCTTTGGATGCAATGAAATTGGTATTAGCATACAACAGGACAGTAGTGCTAGTTTTCATGCCCCTCCAGCGAACATTGGCCCAATCCTACCAAGAACAATATATGCATGAGGTGTTACTGGAGTTGAAACAGATAATAGTAAATAATTACCTTTTTCTTGAAGTTGTACAAAATAGAGTCTCTTGTGCTCCTTTGGCTTTGTAATGTGTGCAGGTATGTATGGATACTATCAGGAAAGGAACAAAAGAAGAAATAACATCCGCAATAGGTTATTTTCAAGTGAATGATGGATTCGGGAATGTTCGCAAATGAGTAGTAACAGATCCATTGACCTAGACCTTGGACAGGTGGCCGAGCGCTTGCATGCGGTATTGAATATCTATAGGCGCTTGGCAAGGGAAATGGTGGCACCTGCTTTTACAAAAATTTTGCTCATTTTATGCTTTCTTAGAGAATATGTGACCGTCCATCTCAAACCACTCGTAAAGTCGGCAAATTGTATTTCGAGTTACAGTGCAAAATGTGCATAGAGGTTGTATTCATATGTCCCTAATGTCTGTCCTACATGTTTCTCATTTTAGTCCAGTCAAACACCAATCTTTAATCCTATTGTTGAAGAGGATAATAAGCTTATATGTATAGAATTAGTAAAAAGCTTAAGTCTTTGTTTGCTTAAATCCTGTTCAAGTGGTGGGTTAACTAACAATTAACAATGAGAGGACATTCCTGAACCTCGTTGAGTTGGGGATGATTTGAAGTGACCACCAATTATGACCATTTGATATTTAATACCAGCAATGTAGTGCTAAAATAATGTACCCTTGTACTGAAGGAGCAAAGTTTAACAAGTTATAACTCGGCTTCTGGATATCGTTTGAAGTCAAATGATATATCATTGTAAAGCTTATGATATATATTTTCTAAACACGGAAGAAAACAAATTTGACCAGGGGCCGACTTTACGAGCGTTTTCGACCTGGACGGTCACATATGTAAAAAAAAAAATGCATTTCAGAATTCTTTTCTTTTCTGGCCTCATTTCTGGAATTCTGGATCAAAAACATGAAGGAATTTATATCGAGGGTTGACAAACAGAAGACCTTAACTCAAAAAGTGCCTTTTTGAGAAAAATGAGTAAAATAATATTTTGCATTGAGATGTGACCAAGTATTATTGTGCAATAGATGCAATAGGAAGTTGAATTGAGTTAAGGCTTTATGATTTTAAGAATCTGTGGTATTACAGATTATTTTGGTACCAAAATCTCAAAATGGCCAAAAGTGAGTTGAGGCCTTCTGTTTGTCAACCCTCGATATATGAGTTATGTAAAACAAATATTGACTGTTTTTGTTCGTTAAAAGGAAATAATATTTTCATTCGGTGAAATATGTACTGTTCCCTTCAACTCGGCAAAGCCTCATTGGATCACCTTATGAAAATATTCTTACCATTGTACTCATAAACATTCAATATTTGTGTACTATTTTGTGGTAATCATCTTACTTGAGGTGGCTCGAAGTTTGGTCTGTACCAATTGGCAATAACATCTTCTACCATCCAATCTTGTTGTACTCCATCTTGACGACCCAGGATCTACAAAGAAATAGAAATTTATAAAGGTTATTGTTATTCCGTGGGAGTGGTTTAGTTTGTAGACACACATACATAAATCTGATTGGATAATTACATGATTTCGGGTGTCGTCTTTCAGGTCATAGACGACCCTACAAAGGCCTACATCATCAAAGTATTATAACGCGTAGTCGCGTAACACACTTATAGGGTTGCGCATATGTAGAGATGTATAGTTTAAAAAAAGTTTTGTTCATTTTAGAATTCAGGGAGTTTTTATGATGGTCACTAAAATAGTTTAAAAAATGAGAAACGATATTAACATTTGTTTTTATCCTCTACCATGTGATAAACCACAGACAGGTCCAATATTTTTTCATAGTGTGCGCCGGCATCCACTACTCAAAATATTGGACCTGACTGTCATGTATCACATGGTAGAGGATAGTAAAAACTAAAATTCCTATCGTTTATTCTCTAACCTGTCAACATTTTAAAACTATATTTGCTGGGACAATACCAACTTAGACACAACATGACAGCATGAAGGGATAATACACACAAATTTGTCACAAACTTTTAAATGGTTTCTTTCTTCTTTCTTTAGGCATTAAAATAAATGCAAAGATAATGCATTAAAAATAAAAAATCATCAGGGAAAAATACTGTTTCCAATAAAGTTATGACTGATTTTATACAGTGGTGGAATTTCACTGCATTATTCTTGTGTTCATCTTACCTCTGTCATGAGCCTCTTGAGTCCGTCTACCTCATCCTCTCCGACTTGAAGTTCACCACCAGGTCTGAAAAGGAAATAAACATAACAGTATGATGAAAAAAAAAACACAGTTAAAAACTATTTATTATAACTTGATGAACTAATCACAGCTGTATACTTTAGACTCATTGATTTTGAATCAGAGTCAGTCCCAATCAACAGGATCAGGGAAAATGTGTGTATTTGCTGATATACTGATCACAGTTCACGCACCTTGAAGCCTTTAAAATTCAAGGACTTTTCAAGACCTTTCAAGGTCCAAATGCATGATTTTTACTCTTAACTCCCCAAATTTTGTCAAAATTATACTTTAGGTAAAATTCCAATTTTCAAGGACTTTCAAGGACCTTATGCAAGTTTTCAGGACTTTCAAGGCTCTGAAAAGGTGTTTTCAAATTCAAGGACTTTCAAGAACTTTCAAGGACTGTGGGAACCCTGACTGATTCAATTCATTTCAACAGAAAATAAATCTACTTAAATAATCTAAAAGAGGTCTGTATTTCATAAAGCGGTTAACTTGATGAAATACAGACCTCTTTTATACATAATTATATTTCTGTTGTCTGGATGAGTAACATAAAGCACATGCTTTTAACAGTCCACATGTTTACTTCTATATATGCTTTTGCCCATTTGATGGCCAATAGATGATGTCTTGAAGATTATTATTGTATATTATCATATTCTTAAACTTTATTTGCATTCTGCATTTCCATTCAAGCATCATAAAAATACAAATGAGGGCAAAATGTATTTTAACACCTAGAATAAAAACAATAAGGAAATAACATATTTTACATTTAATGTAGATCCTTAAAATCTTTCTAAAATCATTTCATCTCAAAAAGAGAAAAAGAGAAAACATGAATGCCTCTTTGATCTTTGCATACAAATAGGATCTTATTTTTAAAATTTCAGAGATAGTAGCACTGCTCTCTGGGAATATTATGTCACAGGTCACTTTCATGTAACGATGGTAACTTACAATTTGAAAAATGTTGTTCCTAACTGCAGAAGCAGCACATGTGGCAAGCCATGCTCATGTACAATTAAAACACCCTCGACTGATCGTCTTGTGCCAAGTTTATCAAACTCATCACGCATACGTTGGAATCTTGCTGACACTGATGGATCTTTCTCATACAATGGCTCCTTGGTGCCAAATGTGTAGTTTGTCAGGGGGTACCTAGAAAAGAAAAGATTGTTTGAAACGATTTATTGACTGAATTTATTCTAACAACATAATAAGTATAATATTCAACACAATTTTGTATTATAACTTAGAATTTTTAACATTAACCCTACATACAAAATACCACAGGCACAGAATCCATGCAGGTAAACTGGTCAATATACTGACCCTCTTTAAAAGTCTAAGCTGACATCGGAGCTCCTTGTCCCCCTCAACATGCCTGTTATGTGCATCTTCTCTTTTTTGCCCCTTCCTACACCCAAGATGCATATTTGTGCATCAATTACCCTCCTCTTCATTAACCCTATTTAACCTAACCCTACCACATACCACAAAATACCACAGGCAGAGTCACCCCCCCAGCCCCCCACACACACACACACACTCTAGCAGGGCAGGGCGGGTAACCACCTCCAACCAAAACCAAAAAATTACACAAGCATCAAAACAATCATGGCGAAGTTTGTACAAATTGTGATTGTAGATGTGCAGTGTAACTGAAGTAGGGCCTTTAGAAGTAAAAAGCTTGTTAGTGTACCAAACTGGAAAATGAAATTATTATGTGCAAAAAAATTGCTATACAAAGATAATTGCTATGCAAAACTTGTGTAGTAATTTTGCTATACAAAAATTTGGGACTAAATTATGCCCTGTTCCACAGTCTAGTCTCAGTAATATCAGTCAGTTGTAGTAACTACAAATTTTGAATGTTTGAGGACTTGTTCTCAAGTTGTAACTAGCAAGTGCATAGGGTCTCTCCAGTGTTAATTGTTTTCATTATAAATGTCACAAAATATTATTAATATTGACAATAATTAACAACCTGTTTGACCTCTCCATACATATTCATACATTGCTCACCTGTGTTTTCATATCATATTTTGTGGTGAAAAATGATTACAAAATACAAAATGTGTTTTGTGTAATTTGCAAACATTTACACCCCTTGATAAATTTGTGACTATTTTTATTTGTGACTATTTTTGCATTTTTCTCAAAAAATAATAACACACCAACAGAACAAACATTACATATTTAGGGGCAAGGAATCAAGTTACTACACTGGAATTTCAGTGTTTCCAGGCAAGCGGTAGGGCCTACATTATTTATGATAAGAAAAGAGGTCCCGCTAGAATACACCACATTTCTTTACATATATGAACCAATTGTCTTGAATCACTGAAATTTCAGTGAATTGGATTCCTTACCCCTATAATACATGTATGTACACAACTTTTGTTGTGTGTAGTTACTTTTTCAGAAAAATGCAAAATTAGTCACAAAATTTATCAGGGCTGGGGGTGTACCAGTACCACCTTAATGGAGCAATGATTTCGGAGCCGGGACTCGGCGCAGGGAGTTTCAATCAGTGTACAAATTAAGAAAAAAAATCAGGTTATCCGACGGATGACCAGGTCATGAAATCTGGTCATCCGCCAGAGTTTTTGGTAATCCGTATATATCCGCCAAAATCTCTTTTGTTCTGGTCATAAAGACGATCATTACCTCTTTTTTTGGCTGATGTCGAAGCCTCATCATCATCACCGGCGGTACTCATTGTGCCCACCAATAAAGGTGCTTATATGACAGTTGCCTCAACATTTATTTTCCAGAGCAGCTCATGCACATGTCCAAGCCCGCTACCCAGCAACAACGTTGAGACAACGTTTTTGTTACCGTACCAATGTCACGACTCCAAAGGCAAAACAAGTGTATCATGTTAATTCATGTATGAAAGGCAATGTTGAGTGGACTTGCGGGAAGTTCCTTTCTCACAGGCCAAAGGCGGGGCCAAAGGTCAACATGATAATAACACAATGAAGTCACAGTACTAGTTTGGACTAAAAGAAGGCCACACAGCACACACTGTAACCCTAACTAAGACAGTATCTGGGGATGCGGTGGTTTGAAACTTGAAAGCTATGAGGAGTACGAAGACTAGACAGAACTGGAAAGCAATGTGCAGGGATGTAAGTAACCCTGAAGAAAAAATACGGAAAATACGGAAAAAAGCGCGTAAATTCGGGCTAAAAAGTCCAAAATGGGCTGAAAATAAAAGAAATTGCGTAAATCTGGACTACAAAAATACAGAATTCTGTAAAAATACAGAAAACTTACATCCCTGAATGTGATTTTTCGTAAGCTTAATAAAATATTGTGACTAATTACCGACTAAATCTTTTTTATAGCACTTTTACTGCACGAATACCCTGTGTAAAGATAGTCACTTGTGCTGAGCATGAAATTGGTCACTTATCGCTCACTGTTCAAAATGTGACATCTACACCAATTACAGTGCCCGAAACTGTCTACTTTTTAGCCGACCTCAATTCCGAAACATTTAGTGATAGTTAAAAATGCGATCCCCAACCCTTTGGTTACCTTTGGACGAATTTTTGAAATCTCCATGAGTCTCCGTGTCTGAAATTCCCGGTACAAACATCGAAAATGTCGCAATTCTCAGTTCTCGGTGATGATACTATATCCGCATCGCTGTTTTCATACATGAATATGCATATCTCTGACCCTGTAAGGTCAAAAGCGTGGCGTTGATTTCAACCAATCCGATCCACCGTTTAATAAGCAGCTTGATACTGACGTCATATCTGAGGTGACCAGGAGGCAGGAGCTACCATTTTGGTAAACTGAACTCGACTGCATGCGTTCTTTTGGTTCACATAAATCGAACAAAATTTTCAATAACGGGTAATAGTATGATTTCAATTTTTATTAATGAAGTTACTTGTAGTTTTGAGGAATGACAAAGTTGTTTTTGGAAACTTAGATGTTTGTTTCAACTGATGATGTAGGATCGCAAGGTGAGTGAATTCGTGAAGAGATTTGCTTGTTTGAGTGATAGTAGGATACGGGATGTAGGCTAGTCCTCTGTGTTTGACCGGCTCCGGCGTCTCAATTCACAACGTCTCAATTGTACCTGCTTACCAGACAGCAATACTGCGTATTGCTGTATGGAACCAGATATACTGCACGAAGTCGAAGAGGTAAAAAAAATGTGGGTGTCCGACATGTGCCAATGGATAACCTGCAGTGAATTTCTGGTTGTCCGATGGCAAATCTGGGTGTCAGGACGCCTGGATTACTACTTAATTTGTACACTGGTTTCAATTATTGAGTCGAGTCAAGAGTTTCAATGCCATGAAAATGCACATGGCAATGCTTCCGAATTTTGCACCATTTTATTAACTTCCTTTAATCCTTGATTTATTGACTTAAAAATTGAAGTAACATTTTACATCGAAGCTCCAGTTGCAGGGCTAACGTCGTTGTTATTTTATCAAGCAAACTTGGTCAAATAAGAAATCTATGATAATTTTATTGATGTCGCGTGGGTAATCATAAACAGTGATAAACTCTTCCATTGTGTTTTGTACAGACGCTAAATTAGACCTCGAAAAACATCACTGTCACAAGAAATCTAAATGCATCCGAAGAATTTGACTAGGACCACAATGTTGAGAAATACTTACAGAATAGCTGTACGTTCTCTTGGGACTGCAGCTGGAGGGGCTGCATACTTATTGTTAAAATTTGCACTTGCTTTTGGCCAACCCGCTCTGGATCCGCTCGCCATGTTGATAGTGCCACCAACGTCAAATGATTGAAAATCCAAACGTTGCCTGTCAGAAAATCAGTCATTCGTGCACTATAAACATCTCTTGGCAATCGCTGAGGTTTGGGCTGGTGGATCCATCCATGAAGAAAACCGTAAATCCGTCATGAAATGTCACGACCTGAATTGTTAAAAAGTGGCTGAAAAGAACAAAAAAATGGGTCTTCCCAAGACCCACATTTTGGTGATGCTCTAGCTCCAGTTAATAGCCTCGCCTTGAGCAAAACCATAAACTTGAACTCAATGGATAGCTCCAAACAATATAACTTGGCCAAATTTTCAGTTCATTAGATGTAAAAAATAGTGAAATTTTACAATTTCATAATTGTCTTTGCTCGTTTTAACCAATCTAAATCGTGCCACTTGTTTTAATTTTGTTAGCAGGTAATGTCACATGTTATTATCCAGTCAAGCGGTATAGTTTCTGATACCACCTGTTTAAACCGAGTTAATGGTTGCCATGGTATCGAGTCAAGAGAACGTATTACCGATATAGCTGCCGCTTGATATTTTCTTAAAGTTGTCTAAAAATGACCTGGGAAGATCGTGAAAGCGCTTTCCCGCGTTAAGATATTCTTAATTGTCGGTGTTTTTAAGCTTTTTTATGTTTGTTTTAATGCTGAATTTATACCTTGAGGCAAATAATTCAAGTATTGGTGATTTGGGTTAAGAGTCGACATGATCGAAATTATTCAGTACAAAAAAAGTATCCCCATGTTGTCTGACTAGCAACCTATAAAAGAGGAAAATTATTATTACGCGACAATTAGACTTGTACGAATTATACATTTTGCCAACAAAAACAAAAAAAGGCATTGTTTTCAAAGGAAACTTTATTTATAGGCGCTACCGCCCCAAAAGCAACACATTTTGATGTATAGTACAATTTTTTCACATTTTCCGCCCTTTTTTCTATACAAATTCTTTTTGCCGCCTCTTCATCTTCCGCCGCCCCTCTTTTTGCCGCCCCTTCTTCTTTCCGCCGCCCCTTCGATTTGGCCGCCCCCTGCTTTGACCCCGGGGGGCTGGCACCCCAAAGTCCCCCCCCCCCCCCAAAATACGCGCATGGGTTGCTGCAGGTCCTCGCATATTATCATTACAAAAAAAATGGACTGAGCATATATTTCGGCAGATAGGCAAGCTAGACCTGTACACAAAATGATCTGTTTTACATTATTTATTTAACTGTTTGTAACCAAAACTAAGATGAGTTTTCTCTGCCAAAACATGTGAATAACTATAACTTGCATGATGAATTGATAACAATATCTAGTATTAGGGGCCGTGCAATAAAAATTTCCAAACGGCGTTTATTAGGCGGCCATGAATGTGTGCCATCCCGTTCCGTATTGTTTTCATAAGCCTTTTTAGCATGTTTAGAGCGTCCCATATGAATGTGTGTCAAAATCACTTGCTCCCCCCTTCTAAGCTTACCAAAAATTGCTTCCCCCTCCCCCGCCGCTTGCAAACACACCCCACCCATTTTTGGCCTCCCATAGGGCTCATAATTACAGTATACCAAACACTCAGTTCCAAACCTATGTGACGTAATATTTTGCCCTGCTAAATGCATGCCTGGTAGTCTCCTGGATACCGAAATAGTGTTGTGCGCCCTTAATGTTATTGTGTGTTCATAGGATGTCAACGATGAAGTTAATCAATTTTCCTTCTTTTTGTCAGGAGGAAAGCGTAATAATAAAGTCATTGAAAATCTTACCGGTGTCTAGCTTATTATCTGTTTCATAACAGATATAGGCCTACTGGTATTTGTTCAAACAACGCTTTTGTTGCTTTCGTCTTTATAGCAGACTTTTTGCTTAACGTGACTGATTGAAAATTGGTCTGTTTGCGGTATTAAGACTTTTTTGCCAAGTCAATTGTTTTTATATAATGTCAAAAGGCAGCTCTACGACTTCATACGATATTGCGTTGACTATGAAACGAACCAGCTAGGATAAATCGTGAACCAATTGTGAAAATCATTGACGAAAAAGTTAAGGATCGGAAGTTGGAGTTCAATCACGGTCACCGCATGTGTCCTATGTAATCCACATGTTGCTCCGCGGCGTTGTTTAAGGAGCTGTTAAAGGTGCTTAAACTTGACAAAGAACTTGACAGCAGAAGTTTAGCTATCACACTGTGAGCTTTGAGCAAGGTGGTTTTCGGTTCATAGCAGCAGGTATTGTAGGACTACCTGGCCCGGGTTCACCTCAAAAAGTTCATAAAAATTCAGATCAGATCGATTGACCCAGAAGACCTCTAAAAGTAATTCCCAAATTGACATTTCGGGAAAAATTAATAGAAAAGAGGCTGATAATTAATTGTTCTCATGCCCAAAAAGTTATGCAATCGGATGAAATAATCAATGATTATGTTAAATTTTAGATATCAAAAGTACATTGATTTCGGTGTTGTCGCATGAAAAAGTCATGGGGTCAAACATGCCTAGAGGTGCATTGAATTTTCCAAAAATCAGCATCACCACTTAAAAAACAAAACATACAAAAACAAACCGACCTGTTAAGTTAACTTGAACCAAGAAAGTTCAACATGCATTTTGTTCTACACCAGGCCCGTACGCAGGATTGGGGGGGGGGGTGCTGATTTTGAAAAAGTTGACTTTTTTCCCAGGAGGGCGTGCGATTTTGTGAAAAGTGGACTTTCTTCTCCAAATTTGGACTTTTTTGCCCAAAAAAGCGTAAAAAACTTGATTTTTTTGCTCGTTACGCTCGCAAATTCTGCAATTGTGGGACTTTTTGTATACTTTTGCAAATTTGGGGAGCTGCGGTCGCACCCCCCCCCCCTGCGTACGGGCCTGTTCTACACGATACACATGCATCATGCATGTTGAAAACATTGTATGATTATTGCGATGGAAGCACTAAAAAGGGGGAGAGCATAATTATTTTGTTCTGGTTTTACGTGACATTTTGCACAAGAAGCGCGCGAAACATTTTCAATTGCAAACTATTTTAGCCCAAAATGAAGGTGAAATTTGCTAGTCGCGCACAATTTTCCAATTGTACATAGTAGGACCTATCCTCTTTTAGTCTTCTTTTTGCCCATGCGATGTTTTATTAGGGTAAAAAGGAAGATGTACAGGGCAATTGTTGCTTTTTTCATAGGATTTGTTTAGGGCAGACGTCCCCCATGCATGGAAAAAAAATTAAGGGGCATGCAGTACACGAGATATCTGCTCTATCTGCTATATGATCAAAAATTGCTCCAATGTCATCCGAATTCTTTGGAAAAGGAACATTTCACTAGATATAGGCAATAATATGATTGAGAAATGTACAATTCAGATAATAATTAATATATTTACTATATAATAGGCTATAACTCAACTTTTATAGCACCTTTTTCAAAGTGTAGGCCTAACCATAAAGTGGCTCTGAGAGATTTCGAAAAAAATCAAAATAATGAGAAAACATTGCATTAAAATTTGATAGATTGAATAATGCTCTGCCGATAAGTGTTATACCGATAAGTGAAAATATCACATATTGTTAGCGTATTATTTAACACGAAAGATACCGAATTCAGCTTAACTATTTCAGATGTTGATTTTATAGTAAATGGACAAACATTGTGCACTGGCTTTACCCGTTTATACCGTAACTTTTATCCAAGAAAAACAGGTCAATTATTTCCATGGATGTTTCATTTCAGATTCATATCATATTTCAACAACAAATCAATAAGGTTATTTGCGGGCCGGTTTCCGTCAATTTGTCCCTATATGCCTGGGGTTGTTTTTAGAGTAGTGGATACCTGTTATTGAACAGGTCAACGGAAAGTACAGTTACATTTTAAAAGTACCAACATTATATACTTATAAAGTTTCTTGGACTTTCGCAATAATACAATTTTACACCATGTTCATCCGAATTTTTTTTAAATGTAATAACTCGAAAAGGAAATTCATTAGTTATAATGTAGGTCCACGTTTTAATGCCATGCATTATGCATATGCAACATTGTGATGCCAACGAGCCCAAAAGTGCCCAAATACAGGTGTTTTTTAATATATAGATAAGAACTGCAATTTACCTAGACTATTCCATAGTCGATTTTTGATAAATAAAAATATGTTAATCCTGATGAAGGCATTCAGTTGAACTCGAAATTATACTGATATTTATTACATCATAATACTAGTAAATGTTTATGAAAAAAGTTCAAATTATTGATATTAAAAGTAAAGTATAATGCATGTAGACTGAACAATTCTGATTTTAGAATCTACCAGTTTATTAATCGCATAAGCCCGAGTTAAAAATCACTTGGGAAGCCAACAAACAAAGGGACGGTCCGGGGGGTCACTCCCATTGTGGCCTGTACACCATCCGTGATAATCAACTTTTGAAAAGCACCCTAAACAAGGATTTAACCCTTGGCTAAAACGACACCCTAAACAGGGATTTCATTCCTAACATCAAATTTCATACCCTAAATTTCATTTCCGCGTATTTAGAAATTGCAATTTTGCTACCCTTTTTCCAATTTTTCATGTTTTGACACCCTAAACGCGATACGCGCGTATCGTGCCTACCCACGAAAAACGACCCTTTTACGCGTTTTCATTATCGCGGATGGTGTACAGGCCACAATGGGAGTGACCCCGGGGCGGTACAGTGAGTGAAAAGATCAGATGTGAAAATCTATCAATTGTGCCCCATGCAATAGCCAGAGTGCACAAATGCACAATGGGCGAGTGGACTACGGAGATGTAGGCCTATACAATTAACCCTGTAAGTGCAATTCGAATTCGAATGAGATTTGTGTAAGAATAAACTGTTCACGTTTGCAAAGTATTTTTGTGGGACCTGCGAGCACGTCAGACACACCAAATTGCATTCTGAATACGAAGAGTGTCCTTCTGATATCAAAATATTTAGATTTTTTGAAATTCAAGATATAATACAAATTTTATGGCAAATTATTAAAATTTAATATTTTGGATATTTTGGATATCATGTTATCATACAGTCCTCGAAGTACACTTTATAAATCTACTGATATGATACGTACGAGGTCAATTCCAGCGAAAGCGGGACAAAATTCTCTAGATCTAATAATATCATAGTATATGTAGCTGGGAGGAAAAATCGTCCATCATTTTAAAGTTTTAACTTGACCATTCGTATTGAATTGTTAGGTCTTTGGGGGGAAAATGTATACGAAGGGTCTTCAAATGATGGGCGGCTTCAGTGGCGTAGCGTCATGGGGGCACGGGGAGGGGGGCACGTGCCCCCCCTCGATCTGCATTGTTTTAATCCCATAGGAAAATTGCTGAAAACGGCTTGTGCCCCCAATCAGACCCCCCCAATCATGGTCGGTGCCCTCCTCCCAATGTGATGACCCACGCTACGCCACTGGGCGGCTTTTCTTCCCAGCTATATACAATTTAAGTACAATGTATCCTTTGATTTATAACTTCACTTCGAAGACTGTTAAATATCAAAAAAATATCAATTTTTAATAATTTTTCAGAAAATTTGTATTACCGTAAAACCTCGTCTACAAGCATATATAGCGTTTTTGATGAAAGCTCAATTAATATGAAACAAGCGTGAATATGCCATACAATAGATTGGGCTCACAAAAATACTGTGCAAACGTTGCTATCCGATCACTCACTAAAATGGAGTGTCTATAGATTTAATAACTAAAAGTCAAATTTTGGATTTTTTTTTTATATAGTGTGTTCCAAAAATGGTGGTAAACAAAATCTCCGAAATCAACATTCTTCTTCTTCATGGTGCCATATGGAAAGGTTCTATGCAAAAACGATTCTGTTATAAACCATCATGCGCACAGTTTCCACCTCGATACACCTGAGCACACATTTTCGTCCAAGAGCTCTCAAGCAAGCAGTGAATTGTCTCCGCACAGTCTTTGATACACTATACGCGGTTGAGTGCATAGCAATGTAAGAGCTGTGGAGCTTCTAGCTGAAAAAGGGGCCTCTTTGATTGGTTTTTGTCGAAACCTCAAGTGTTCCCTTTATCCAATCAGAATTGTTTTTATATCAAACGAAAGCTAACACTTCCCCCTAAAAACACTTTTCGCCACTAGGTCAACAGATGACGCAATTCAATATGTTATAGCAAGGCGAATGTGGAAAATCTGTTGAAAACTACCTATCCAAGCACATTTTTTGACCAGAATATAGATTCTAAAAGTCAAAACCTCAAGTATTCCTTACAATATTTTTTCAAATTTTATGTCATTAAATGAAAAAGCACATATTGTCCATACACCAGCGTCACTAGAATGAGCAATGGCCAATTCTCTGCATGTAAATTGCAAATCTTGTGCAAAAAGTTACTATTTTCGCCTGTTTTGTCATACGGTTGTAAATTCAATGAACTATATGACTTTGCTAAAGAGCGCTTACAAATTCATATGAGTTTTAAAATACCATATATATAGGTTTCATTATTTTTCTCCAATTTCTCCGCCATGAGTGTTCGGATATTTTTGGGACAACCTGTATGTTGACACCCTTCAAAAGATATGCTCTCAAATAATTTTCCAGGCACTATAAGGCACCATGGATTTCCAGGCGGGGCATGGGAGTTTTTTGAAAAGAAAAAAAAACTTCGCCCACTAAAAAAAACATTTCGCCTCACTGATGAGTAAAAGAAAACTTTACCCCACCCAACTCTGTATAAAGGTATACATTAAAATTGACAAAAAAAACTTTGCCGCCGAAGGCGGTGAAAAAAAATCTGCCTTACCCAAACTCCCATGCCCCTCCCCCTGAGAATCTAATGGTGCGTCCCTAAATGAACCTGTATTTTACACTTTGCGCGTTTCTCCCTGCATTCGATTCCATTATATCATCTACCCTCTGTTCACTCTACCCCACAATATACTTTATCAGGTTATCACTGTTTTGGGAGCACCCTAAGGCCCATTTTTGGTAACCCATGTATATTGCCTATGGTCATTGAAAGCACTGTTTGTGCTTTGAGATGGGGTCAAACAGTCACAGATGAAATGATTTTTATATTCCAATTAGAAAAAATGTGAAAAAAGGGATAAATATTAGAAACAATGTTCGTTTTTCCTTGTGAAAAATACAATGTATTGCAGTAAGGTAAAGTACTGCAATGGCTATATAAGAAACTCGTGTCAAGTATGATTCTGTGCAAGTATAATACTCTCTAAAAGCCATAAATGACGACTCTTAATTTATCATTTTAGTCATTTAATTAATCAATTAATTAATTTTGTTTTAAATAAGGTACGGGAAAATGTCCAAAATAAAACGGCGTAGGCCCATTAGTAAACATTGTAGAGCAGGTCCTGTGATTTCTGCACAGAAGTATAATAACAAAATGCAAAAACAGAAAGGGCGTGATTTCTGTTACTTCCATGATCTATATGATGAAAGCATGAAAAAAACCCGAAAGAAACAAATGAAACACACCCATCCTCCCACTCCATCCTGCACCCCACCCTCTCACCATTGCCACCGACAAAACCACTGGGATAGTTAATTGTCATTAATGTTTTTTTTAGTTCCATTTGGTATATAATATATTATAGTTAGGCCTTGTTTTGTTTTTGTTTTGTTTAGTTTTGCATTTTAGTTTAGTTTAGTTTAGTTTAGCTTTAGTTTAGTTTAGTTTAGTTTAGTTTAGCTTTAGTTTAGTTTAGTTTAGTTTAGTTTAGTTTAGTTTAGTTTAGTTTAGTTTAGTTTAGTTTAGTTTAGTTTAGTTTAGTTTAGTTTAGTTTTGTTTTGTTTTTCCTTTGTTTTGTTTTGCTTTGCTTTGGTTTTGTTGTTGTTGTTGTTGTTTAATTGTTTTCTTTTCTTTTAGTCTTTTCTTTTCTTTTCTTTTCTTTTCTTTTCTTTTCTTTTCTTTTCTTTTCTTTTCTTTTCTTTTAATTTCTTTGATTGAATGAGTCATTTAACTTTTTTTATGAAAACAGAATGTTTGGTAACAAATGTTCATATTTCTTGTCATGCTTGTGAAATGAATTTTAATGCTAATATATTTAACTGTATCTTAATTCCACAGACTTTTAATCTCTCGCGAATCTTGATGAAACAAAAATTGACAAAAAAGAAGTCTATAAGTTCACAACATCAACACCACTGACCATGCATGCTACCGACGATGACGCGAATGTCTTAATGCAATGTTTTGTCAGCGAAATCGAAACCTATGTTTTATTTTTTGAATGAATGCATTATACCACCATGACCACGTTCATTCTATTCCATTACATGTATGTGCGTCACAATTTAATATACAGATCTTAAAAGACATCAGAGTGATAAATGACATTTACCCATCCTCATAACAATTATTTATGTTGCTGAGGTGAAATCTCAACTCAGATTGAGTTAGTTATGAACCCAACTATCATATGGACCACAATCAGCTGACAATAGCCTCATTCCAATGGCATAGTCCAATAACCTCAATTACATAATCATAGTACAAAATTTGACCTCAAGTTGCAGAGTATGAGGTTTTGTACCCAAATCTTCAAAGGTCATTCAATGTATGTACAAATGTATTGGGGTTTAAGAACTGTGCCCCTGATAGATGAACATGTTGTGGTTCCTAGTGTATATCGAGTTATAAGCTCAAGATTTTACCAGGCACATTTTGAAATAGTTTCACGGGTAGACTACCACAGAACCCGCAAAGTGGAGAGAAGCTCTACACACTGCGCAGTTCGTATGCCCATTTATGGTATCTCATACGACCGGTGTCTTTAACTCTTTTATTATAGACGGGCAAATTTGTCAAATCATTGGATTAATGCTTTTTTGGGACTTCAAATGGTGGAATTTGTTGCTTTTATTGGTGAGCAAAAATTGACAAATTCATATTAGCCGATGTTGATGTCAAAAATACTAATGAAATTGCAATCTTGGTAAAAAAAAGAGCCTAACGAAAGTTCACTTTAAAACTTTTAGTTGTATAGATCAAGATCTCAATAAGCTCATCTGTCGAGGCACAGTTCGAACCCCAATATATTTATACACATATTCTAAGAATGGCCTTTGAATGTGTTGGATAAAAAATCTCATGTTCCACGTGCATGTTGATGTTTAATGTGAAGTATGATAGAGGCAAATGAACTGCGCCATTGCAAATGAGAACTTTTGTCTCATCGTATATCATTTATAGTCAATTCCTATAGCACTTAACACAAAATGATTTGTGAAACTTCTTAAACGAGTTTTAATAAAAACGTTTTAATCACATTAAATATTGGGGTTTTGTATGATAACACACTACAACAATATTTTTAAATGTTGTGAAGATTTTATTGTAAATTATTTGTTTGCAAACATTTTTTGCCAAATGTTTTGTCAACACTTAACTAACATTATATATGTGTTAGAATATTAAGCATTAAGTATTCAAAATGTTTTTGAATGTTATGAAAACATTTTATACCCTTTCCCGACATTTAAACGTTTTTAGCAACATTTTCTAACATTTTGCGAATAATGTAACATTTCAAGACTTTTTTAGTTTTATCTGATATTTTTACCATCTATTTATCAGATTATGATATAGTATGTTAGGACTTTTTGTTCCTGCTGCTGATCCTGCTGTCTTTTTGATGTCTTTTTACACTCAAATTTCCCTCTGAATATGGTCCCAGGGTAAAGCAGAAACATACAGCAAAGCATTAGTTTCTTTCGGATGTTTTCATCAATGCTTTCTGTCTTCCTTTCATCTCTTCTATGTACTGAGGCTTACTTTGCCATTTCTGATTTGTCTAGAATGCTAGACGTAAATCCCTTTGAAGCATCGCCCCAATAGTTTTGATATAAAGGGTGTGGTCTATACAATCACCCCTCCCCTTTCCAATGTTGACGCCGCGTATGTATGTTTTGGGCCACATTAACAGCATATTTGACCATTTTAGGTTAAAAACTGCACATTTTCGCGTGCTTCGAGGGAATGTATTCAAATTTATGTCATATTGGACATTTTAGCTTACTAATTCTCTGTGCTTCAGAGTTTTTCACAAACCGTCCCCACTTCGCAGAGAAATCTCGCCCGGGAATCTACTTCACGATATTGGTCTCAACTAAATAAACGTGATATAAATGTCCTTTTCAAAAGCCAATAGAATCCGAAACGTGAAAAGAAAGAAACAGCTCGAGCCATCTGATTTTTAATGCACCTCGGCCTCCTGAACACTGCGAGTCAAAATAGCCTCACTGCCAATGTCATAGTTCCATAAACCATATTTAACAAACAGAGATCAACATTGTGTCCTTTGTGGCAGTAGTATGAGTTCTGTACCCAACATATCTGAGGTCATTCTATGTGTGCATACACGTATTGGGATAATAGAACTGAGTAATGGGAGATGAGCATGAGCATGGAACCACAGATGAACCCTTCTTATTTGCTGATATCAATCATATGCATTTTGGTCTCAAAATCAAGAAAATTGCATCCACAACGTACTAATTCACAACAAATTTGATTATAGTTATCATATGTTGTATTTTTCTCATCATGTTGATGATGATAGATGATGATAATTTTTCTAGTCGATGACACTTGGCGATTCCACCATCCACTGCTGCGATGCAGAACTAGCTGTCAGACATATCACAACATGTATCCCGTAGTACACACCAGTGCCATCAGCCAACACACACTGCAGCCAGATGATTTGAGCTCGCCACGCGACTCCATGTCCATATACGGTATGGTATGCTTTAGCAACAGGTCGGAGACCCGGGAGAACGCGTGTCGCACTGTCCTCCCTACGGCGAACAGAGACATCCTCTCAAGACCACCATAGGCCTACCTTGAGTGCGATGGGGATGGGCAATATTGGTTGATTATTATCTTATCTAGTAAGTTAAGTTATTTTAAGATTTGGTCCATCTTGTATTACTTGTTTTCATATTGTCGCGAGGTTTTAGTTGACAATAATAATTACTCCAGGTCTCTTTGTGCAAAGATGCCAAATCTTCAGTGTGTGTGTCATTCTGCTTTGCACAAAGCAAAAAAAAAATAAAAGCGTAACTTAGGCTACCAATTTTAAATAGTATTCTTAGTTTTATAGTTTTAAACTATAACATTGGGTTTATTTTGGGTTTGTGTACTATTTATTCTCGATTGAAAATGCTGAATAATTTTGGGCAGGAATTTATTTATTTCACAAGATTTTATGACGTCAAACAGGTACAGATCATGAAAAAGTTGGTTGGGTATATTTCATGTAGGCCTAATTCAAATTTGGCACTATATGCAATGAAAAGTGAAATGAGAGAATTTTTGTTTAATTTTACGAATTCAGACTATGTTTATGTTGTCACAAATGACGACGACACCACTCCCGTGCCGCTAATGTTGACGACGACAAAGACAACGAAGCGGATGATCTGATGATGATCACGATATCAATCATGACAATAAGAACAGCAAACAATATAGATTAGCTGAACAGAAAAAAGGAACCTACATTATATGGTCTATGATTATATGTACAACTTTTCTGTACATATTTTGCACGGTTAAGCAGAAAGTGGAAAACGTACGCTATTCATGTACAATAAAATACGACATAGGAGGTATTATGCTTCAAGTCATTGAGTAGATTCAGCTAAGATAAACGGGCGTCAATACGTCTTGAAAAGCGACCGGAAAGGTGGAGGGGCAGTGGGTCAGATTGCCCCCAAAGTGGCTCAAAGCCCGGCTCAAAGACCCATGATTGACGCCCAGTGATTCAGATAGCAGATAACCATGATAATATAAAATGGATCTTAGAGACACAAATCACCACCAACACTACCACTGAATCATCAACACCAACAACTGCACCACCAATGCAACCAACACCACCGGCAGCAACAACTCTACCAACACCAAAACCAACAACAACTGCCCCACCAATGCACATCGGATGAGCAACAACCGCACCACCACCACCACCACCACCACAGACACCCGTCACATACACCACTTGAACACCACCAAAATCACCACCACACCATACTGTACCACCACTACCACCAACAACAACTGGAACAACACCACAACTATATAGCACCACCAACAACAGCATGATAACTAAGCAACTTACATGTCCATCCCACCCTACACCACCACCTCCACCACTATCACCATCAGGACCAAGTATATGCAAACTTGCAAAGTGACAACCTCCACTACGCAGTCGAGTGGTGACTGTCTCTGTGATCAGGAAGTTGAATCACTAAGTTTAGCTCATCATTTTATTTCATGACTATGACTGTGTTGACCGATAACGTACTGCACGTATAAAACCGATGATTGCAAATTGTGAACGTGGTTTGGCTAAAAGTCAAAATGATGATGCTAAAGATGAGAATGTTGATCAAATGAGGCCCTGAGAAAGGAACAAGTTATAAAAAGAAATGGAAGCTTTAATTTGAGGGACCACTTGGCAACCCAAAATCGCTATTTCTTGGAGTGTCTGCGAGGTGATCAGTCTAAAAAAAGTGAAATTTCCACTATTGAAATTGTTCATACTGGAGAGTGAACTGACTCCTTTTCAAGGCGTTTAAGGGGGTACTACACCCCTGCCCAATTTTGGGGCTATTTTTGCATTTTGCTCAAAAATTATAGCGCATTGGTGACAAGTAAGATATGTATATTATAGAGGCAAGGACTAGAACTACTGCACTGGAAATTTTATTTCAACACAGACAACAGTTGTGGAGTTACAGTCAAAAATGAGGGAAACCAATATTTGATCAATAAATCAATAACTACTTGCCTTGAGTTGCTGAATTTTAATGTCCTTGCCCCTATAATATACATATCTTACTTGTCACCAATGCGCTATAATTTTTGAGAAAAATGCAAAAATAGGCACAAAATTGGTCAGGGGTGTAGTACCCCCTTAAGGGCGAATTTCATTCGTATTTCACTCTTTGTAAGAGCGAGCTGCACTCTGAAAGGAGTTAAATTCATTTCATTTTCTCTCTTTCTATTTCGATATATAGAGCATTGTTGAACATACGTGTAGTCATGGTAGTTGAAACTCGCTCTCTTTCCATAATGCTTATTATTCAGAGAGTTTGTGCAGTGACATATTTTCGGGTCTGACAACCTTTAGGGTTAGCATGGTTAGGGCTATACGTGGTTACGGTCAAAAAGGCAAAGTTAACACATTATATAACTCCCAAAACACGCGTTTCTTCCCCTGCAGACAAACATGTTTTTGTTTTCCTTTATGTATTTCAGATTTAAACTACAAACATGAGTTAGGTATCAAATAATAGTCGCCGATTGGTTTGTCGTGGAGTTGCAAGTTGACACTGGCCCGTCTACAACGCGTGCCCAAGGCAATAAGTATGGCTTGAGTTCTAGTTGAATTTGATCATTAACAGATGAATATGAATAATGTGTTGAGTGTCATTTAGTGTACTACAAGTTCAAGTGCAAGGTAAAGTATAATAATCTATAGGCATTTAGGTTTTCAATATTAGGGCACTTCTCGCAGCCGGACCGTATACTCATACAGCATAGAATCTGAGAGGCACTACATGTAAAGCTAAAGAAGACACATTTGAAGTGGCTTTTCAGACTTCGTGACACTTTCACCATGTTTACTGACATTTATTGGGTTCAAGAATATTTCTCCCCTCTAGTGACCCAAAACATTCGGTTGACCATGCTGACCGAGCCCTTTTCTTCAGCCGATCGTGTATTGAAGTCAGATCAAAGCAAGCTGTCAGTGATTCATAAAATTTTGCAACTTGAAAGTGACCGATTTTGAGAGAATCGCAACAAATGGAATTTGGCTCAAAATGTTCAAACAACCATAATATTGACACTTAAAAATTATTTTTACAATATATTTTTAAAAATGAATCTGATGTTACTTATTGTAATTCATCCTTTTGCGGTACATCCCTTTTAAAGGGATTTTTATTAAGTAGTTAGCTGAGACCAGGCCATATTTTAGTATCAAATCTCGGTATTCAACTCAAGTTGTTCATAGTCATACTATAAGTATTTAAAAACAACAAACACTGAACTTTCGAGGAACAAGTGCATGGTTTGGCTCCAGATGAACCATTGTTTTATACAGGCAAGAATCTATACCATGTACATGTATACATTCGGCAGAGCTCCATCGCCACCATTCAGTGATCATGTTATATCAAACAAATTATGAAGATGATTCATTTCAGCTTATTCAATGTTATTGAACTTATCTTTTTAGAATCAAAATACTCAAAATCTCAAGAAATTGATGCGATTTTGTGATATCGTTTATTCGGTATTATACCACAGGGTCACAAGGGACCAAGCGAACGCGCTAAGGGGCGCACCATTAGATTTCAGGGGGGGCATGGGAGTTTTTGAAAAAAAAACTTTGCCCACTAGTGAGAAAAAAAAAAAAACTTTGCCCACTAGTGAGACAAAAAAAAAACTTTGCCCACTAGTGAGAAAAAAAAAAAATTTTGCCTCACTGATGAGTAAAAAAAAATTTCACCCACCCAACTTTGTATTAAAATGTACATTAAAATTGAAAAAAAATAACTTCGCCGCCGAAGGCGGCTAAATATAATAATTCGGTGCTCTTGGAGGCGAAAAAAAAAAATCCGCCGCCTTCGGCGGCGAAAAAAAAAAATTCTGCCTGACCCAAACTCCCATGCCCCCCCTGAGAATCTAATGGTGCGTCCCTAACCCAATTCGACCCGAACAAAAAGGGGCCTGGCCGGTACTAACGACCCATAATGAGTGACAGACATATCGAGAGCCGATAATGATCGGTGCATGGAGTCAGGAGTGTGTTGGAATCCAGTTGACATGCGCCCTGCCATTTATTTTGCCTCGATCCAATCACTGCATTGGTGCTCTTTTACCACTTGTTGCGTTATCACCATAGGATTCTGTACGACGCTCAAATGACATGCTGGTTTGTCACCGCGCACGCGCCTTGCTTACTTTCTCTCCCGGCCGCCGACAAGATATAGCAAACAGTTCGCCTGTTGCTTCTGACATTTAGCTATTTGATAGCAAGACGTGAAGATCAGTTGTACAAACCACTGATATACCACTTCTACCACTATTGGATTTATCCATCTCAGTTTAGCAACATTTACTTTTGATTTGCCAAACTTTGTCAACTTTGTCTCTTGCCAAAATGCCACGATCATTTTTAGTACGTCGTGAGTTCAAACCCACTGATTCAACGGAAGGATATTGGGATTGCTTCTCAGTTGCAAGCCATTGTAAGTATATTTCATATTTGTTTATTGATGAATATTTTGAACTTGAACTATGTCTTTGCATTGTATACTTTGTCATGTAAAATGTTTTATGTGCCGGTGGTCATTCCATCGTTGTCCAAATTCGGCATGACGCGGTTGGCGCGTCGTCAGTACGGCGACAATACCAAGTGCCCCGCCTGGCCGCATCACGCAGGGAAATGCCCCGACCACATACTAGAGTTTATTCCACCTTTAAGCCACCTCATTACAACTACCTGATTCTAATGATTTGATGCAGATGTGTGTAATTTTTGATGAGACAAAAGCGTTTTTTATCACGTTTTAGCCATTTTCAGGTCGCCATAACTCTTTTCTTTATTGTCATTCTTTTTTCGGTATGTTCCCTCAAATTCCACCAGTATCACGTTCCAGCATACTTAGCAAGTGGTTTCATTGATACTACCACAACACCTAACTTTAATCAACCTCATCAACTCTATCAAAACGTCTTAAGTTCTCCGAGTTCTCTTTTTCATGATTTAGACCAAATTAATTATTTTCGGCTCTGGGATGATTTGCATCAGTTGTCACGGTGAAACTTGAGGTATCCGCGTGATACCAACCGTGATATCAGACTTGCATCTTTTGAAGTTTGTACAAGGAAAACATGCTTGCAACAACCATGGATGCTGATAAAATCTAAATTATCAAAAACACCTTATAACATTTTCGTTAAGTTTGAAATTTTGACAGGATATTGAGAGAGATGGGGATCATATATAGAGGGGAGATACAGATAGAGCTACAGTACATGCAAAAACAGTGTTTAGAAATCGTGGATAAGTTACATCCGAGGTTCTATTTTAATAGTCATTGAGCATTCTTGAGGACTTTAAAGTATTGGTGTTTAGAAAGTTAATTGTTTAGCATTTTGTTTAGCATTAAACTCTAAACATCTAATAATACAGAATCATATGAAATATGTTTTAACAAGGATCTAAACATCAAAATGTTCAAATGCTAATGTTTAAATGCTAAACATTTCCGTTTAACTTTCTAAACACTGTTTTTGCAGTGAGGAGGGGTAGGGGGGAGAGGGAGGTGATAAAGGGAGAGAGTTAGAGAGAAATGAAAGTAGCAAAAAGAGGATTGAGAGACAGAGTATAGCGAAAGAATTAATTGAATAATTATTAAGAGAAAGAGCAAGATGGATACATGATAAAGGGAGAACAGAGCACATAAATATATATATTTAGTTTGGTGTCGACTCAATTAGTTGCCATTGTTAACAAACTTCTTTTCTCCTTTGCAATGTTATGTACTTTCGTTGCTTCTTTTTCTTCTTAACTTAATCTTATTGCATTTGTTTTCTACATGACTTTAATTGAGTCAAATGACGGACGCACTGAGTGTTTGAAAACCGAATGAAAATGAGACAAAAATGTATGCATATTTTGTAACATTTGTTTCACAAAACGCTATGGTGATTTCGATTTCCAGAAATTAAGAAATTCAACTTGAATAAGTTGCTAAAATAATTGGCAAAACACATATCAGGCAAAATAACACGTTTATGCATGCAATTTACCAACTAGCAGTTAAAATATTTCTGATATATACATCGATGAAAATATGTTGATATTGCGGCCATCTAGAAAAATTAATTTGAGAAACAAATTTTGAATTTCACCACTATGATCACATTTGTAAGTATTCATCTAGCTTTGTCTTTCTTGCTAATTTTAATTCAAATCATATTTATTAAATTGAAAACAAAGTAAGTTACCATAATTTTAGTTTTACTATAAATATGGGCCAATCTAAAAAACACTCTTTTTGCGATTGATGTCGCAGCAAAATACGACGGTATTGAAAAATGTTGAAAGAAGAAGAAACCATTCTAGGCCTCTATAAAAAGGAACGAAACTTTCTAAGTTGACACATGTCTATATTCTGTTAATTGTCATCTTTATAATTGATGTCATAATCTCATAATCTCACCATATGCACCTAAATGTCAGTGGTCGAGTTTTACATGTGGTTTTTACTGCATCAACATCGGTACAGTAGCCGAGGTAGTCTTCATGCCCAAATATGGTAACGACGGCGCGTGCCTCCACACTACCCGGCACACTCCTATACAAAACACCAAGTTAACTGGGTTCCCAGTGCTTGAGGCATTGTAGTAAACAGCCCTGATGATATATGAGAACCAGCCAAAGTCATCTGTTATCTGGCTTGGCATCATCATCCCTGCTGCATAGTGGTATATTTTAGGATCCAAAGATTTGACGGACAGCCGCTAGCAGTATAAACTCTCATGGGGGTCAACCTTATCCGGACATAAGCTTGAAAAATTTGTACCCCAAATGATGGTCCTAAATCTGAACTTTCACTTTTGGGTCTTATTTCTGTATTAACAGTGATTAATATTTGATAAAACTCCTTTGTCTCCTTCTTTGTAAACGTAAACTTTATCATGGGCAAATACCATTGTTTATTACGTGGTTTTCTATGTTAAATGTTGTCATGTAGTTCTTAGGCTGTGTTCGTTCGTTTGTTTATATGGTATCGTAGGCCACCATCATAGATATTTTGGCGATTCAAATTGACCGTGTAATTGGTCGGCTATTAGATAATAGGATGTTTAACTTAGTGACCACACTTGCCAACACATCATCAATTAGTTTATTTCTTAACAGTCGTACAAACTTTAAAAATTTACGATATTTATCAATGAAAGTCGTAAAAAACAATATCTTTTGTAGAAGTAAAATGATTTAATGCCAAGATGCTCATTCAAAGTTGGATTATGAACTTTATAATCAACCCTCTTATATAAAAAAAAAAAAAAAGCCAGCCACGTATAATACTTGAATATAGCTTTATTGAATGCATCTGAAACCTTTGGCGGGCCCCGCAACTTGTTTACGCGAGTTTGCAGGACACTTGCTGTCGGCGGGCGGGCGGGAGGACCACAGCGCACGGATTGGCAAGACTACATTGCTATAAACTGATGCGACCAGACACCACAACAGCGAAATATCATCATACATCACCGAGTTTATATTTTTTAATGGTAGACGTTAAATTGACGCGTCTCGCGTCCTATAAATTGATCATGTCTTGTATACTAAGCTAATTAACAAATTAGTCATGTTTGATTTAAACCAATAGGCCTACTTATCACACATTTTTCAACTTCAGCTTTCAACATGAAAATTTTGAGTATTTCCAAGTATGTCATTGGTGGTATTTACCAATAAATGTCAATATTTCGCACCCGGTTAGTTGTGCCAAACATTCAAATTTACTAGCATTCCAAGCACTTGCAATGCAAAATTATGAAACATGATCTTCATCCATGGCGTTGTCTTTTTAAAGACATTTCTTGTTAACACATGATTTGAAAATATTTTACACGATTTTAGGGAAATTTCATTTTGGCATGAAACGGTTTTTCTCTGTCATGTCTGTGTATACTACAACTACTTGGAAAAGTTCACAAGCTGTCAGCCCTATGTTGCAATATTATTTTTAGTTTCTGTTTATGATTCATCCATCCAAGGGGTTGAAACCCCTCCAACCTGAATCCCTCCATATGTTTGCGGGCAATTTATCTTGTAAGATGAGCTAACCATCTGCGGTGGTTGGCCGAAAGACAGGTGAATTATCATCCGTGGTTAGCTGATGCATGGTAGCCAGGCTTGGACATGTTGTTTGGATGATGATGATGATGATGATGATGCGAGATGAGATGAGCTACGGTGGGGCCTAGAGTTTGAACTCATCACAGTATGGTAGAGAGGGGCCTTATAAGGGGTTGGTATATTGGCAGATATAGCTGATATCATGTCAGCAAGTGCCAGACACTGTATACTTCGTCATCAGTTGGTCACCCTAGACTCATCATCACGGTTCATCTTTTTTTCACACATACAAATTATGTGTCTAATGAACTTCTATGGAAGGAAGGAAGGAAGGAAGGAAGGATGGAAGGAAGGAAGGAAGGAAGGAAAGAAGGAAGGAAGAAAGAAAAAAGAAAGAAAGAAAGAAAGAAAGAAAGAAAGAAAGAAAGAAAGAAAGAAAGAAAGAAAGAAAGAAAGAAAGAAAGAAAGAAAGAAAGAAAGAAAGAAAGAAAGAAAGAAAGAAAGAGAAATGAAAAGAAATGAAGGAAAAGAAAAGAGATAGAGAGAGGTAAGCTTAATAGTTACATCCGAGGTTCAAGCAAATAGTCATTGAGCATTGTTGAGGACTTTAAAGTATTCTTTGTTCCATTGTTAATTTAAGCATTATTAAGGAGAAGGTTCACTAGCGAGAAATTTTATTCGACCACTTTTATGCATCCATGTATGTTAGCAATTAAAATTATAATTCCGGCATGCAATCAACCGATCCAAAAATCAATGTTGTCGCAATTAACTTGGGCAAAAAAAGAAACTATACCAAATTGTTTTAATTTCGTTCCGGTGTCTTATATCTTAGCACATCCGACAGCTACGATGTGAAGGAATTCCCATCATGTGACATTTAGATATGGCAATAAATTCACTTCCGAAGAAATAGTGATGTCCACATCATCTGTATCAACCAATCAACCGGTTGCTACTCCCGGTTGCTTCTGCTCTTATCAGTGGAGGAGTAGAATGATGTAGTGGTATAAATCGTAAGATTATGACTGGAAGATGACTTTGATTGACTGCTGTCAAATGCTTAGGCTAATTTGCGTAACATTTGGTCATCTGCTGGATCGCGACATTATTTCTGACACCAATTAATGGGCTGACACCAATTAATCAATGATCTTACGACATAGGCATACATGCTGCACAGCAAGAATGCATGGACCTGCCGCTGTAGTAACTTTATTGTGCAGCTGATGGTTAACTCCTGTGACTGTACTATAGAGACTAAAAGAAAGCTTAGTTTTCAGACATCGTCATGATTAGTAATCAGCCTGAGTATGTTTATAGTTATGATATTTTACGACAATCAAATCCATAAAAATAAAAAGATCTCGAAGAACATACTGAAAGACCGATCCATCGATGATTAATGCAATCGAGGATCACATAATCAAAATGTTCATAAAATCTTTTCAACACAATGTTGAACCTTCAAAGTGGAAAAGAAAACAACAACAAATCTTATAAAGATGTATTGCAACCTTAGATAGAATTTACCAAGAAGAGTAAGCGACATCAAAAACATGCGAAGAGAAAATTAAACGAGAGACATTTATATGCAAACCAAAACGAAAACAGCGGAGACGGGGGACAAGACAGTAACGGAGAGGGACAATCAGAGACATATACAGAGAGAAATAGCCTGGACATGGGAACTGAGGAAGAATTAGAGAGGGAGAGGGGAGAGGGAGGTAGTAAGACAGATAAAGATCATCAAAAAGAGATATAGAAGAATAAAAAAAGAAACCAAGAAAGAGAGCAAAAAGAGCACACAAGAATTAACCAGAAAGAGAAAACGTCAAGTGCTAGAATTGTTTTGTTATTTGTATGTTTTAGTTTTGATGGAAATAAATATGATTGATGATTGAAGAAAAGACAAAGCACGAACAACGGGAGAGACACGAATCAAAACGAGAAGAGGTGGGGATCGGGAGAAAACAAAGCGAGATAGAAATATTTGAACAACTTGCAAAAAGGTTTTCTGCTCAGATAGCTAAAATACCTATACTACTTTTACTACATTTAAAGTTCACCCTGCAAAGTACTCTAAAGTGAGATGATGTAGATTAGGTACTTGCCTGGATGTTGGATGGTGGGGAGCACACTGTTTTCAACCATATTTGGGCATGGGACGTGAGTGGTTGCGAGTCGGCACACGACCGTTCGCGTGGCAGCAGCAGGCAGTATAGTAAGCAGGTATTATATCCAACACTCATCAATCAACGCTAACAGATGAGTGAGGGACGAAGTGACCGCACCAGTTGGTAGCGCTCATCTCCTTTTGATTTATTTATCAGTGATGAGGAAAGGGTCTTCACCGCCGTACGCCCGCCCGACCTAGGGAACTTTGTAAACATGTAAACTTGTAAAAGAAAGGAAATGGTCCATAAACATTCTGCTACTGTGACATTTTGCATTGACATTTTAATATCCTTCAAATGTTTTGGTCCTACAATACTTTATTATTAGTGTATCTGACTTACAAATGTCTAGTAAAACGAAGTTTGGTTTGTATGGGTTGTCATATATATCAACATCAACATCAACGCCGACATCGACATCAATATTGACATCAATATTAACATTAACAGTTAACCCCAACATCAACCACGCCAACAACCGCATCCAACCCCAGCCCCATTCACCCAGTCAATCTCAAACATGTCAAACCAATTTCAGCAACAACTGTAATCATGGTAATGATGAAGATAATGAGGGGCCTTAAAATGAAATTTTAAAAATAATATTTTAAAGCAATATAAAGATGCGTCGCTTCAATTATTCTTAGCCTAGGCCTATACCGTAAAGTTATTTTATTCTATTGACTTGAAAAAATATAATAATGTAGGAAAGAATCATTGAAATTGTTTGAATCTTGACCTGCAAGGTAGGTGCAAGGTTAAAAATAACTTGGTTGCTTGCCAGCATTCCATCCATAGGCATCGGCCACAAATGCCGATTCAGGCCAGTGTCATGGACGGACAAGAAACCCTTTATGTCAAAATCAACAAATCAATTTGATATTAATTCGGGTCGTCATAATGGTCATAGGTATAGCAAAATAACAGATAACTCAATAATTTGTGTAATAAATTTAACTTGAAATCAAAAACAAAAACAAAATGTCAAAACATATGTGAAAATAAATAGCACTGAGCTGAATGACAAGTGGGAAAGGTGGACAAGTGTCCATCCTTCAAAGTATGGAATGTGACTTTATTTTGACAAACAAACAAAATATTAAACGGGCACATGCAGACAAATTGGACATTTGACATTTTTCATTGCCATTCATAGCCTTGTCATTAATTGTTGGTTTGTTTTTGAGTCCGAAAGCATGGATCAACAACGTACAACTTAGGACATTATTAGTACATCAAAATCAAACTTGATGTTTATAAAGGATTGCGAGCCAACTAACTTTAATGCTTTTCAATCAAAGGAATGTCAGCTTGTCATTAAAACAAATAAATAAGACAACGACGCAGCATGTTGCCATGTTTTCACAATTTCGTGTCTATTAAACTCATTTTAAAACTGCAGAGTAAAGTGAAACTTGCCAACGCGTGCCGCTGGTATTATCAAAGCGTGCGTCAAGGCGGTATAAAGTTAAATCAAATTTTGGTTAAAAAATTGTGAAACGGCAAAACAGGTGTCAAAGGGTTGAACCCTCCCCGGTTGTTGCTTTTGTTGGTGTAGGCTTGGTAGGGTATCTCTTTGTCACGCCCCACGGTGTTTTCTTGACCTAAGTCGGTAAAATTGAATTTATTTTACTTTATAGAAATGTGCTGTTAACTCGGATGTTATTGTTTGACATGCAATTTAGTTCAAATTCAGGACAACTCTGAACTTCAAGGTAACGATGCTATTAAAACCCCCGTAATGACTTTTGCAAATTTTATGAACACAATTCAAGTACCATCATCATGACCCAAGTTCAGTCTTCAGATTAATTATGAAAGGCGTGGTAAGACATTTCGGAAATGGGTAAATAATGAACCAAAAAAAGTGCAGAAAAGAGGAATTTTGTGTTGCATGCAGCATGTTGACGAGTTAACCATTCCCCGCTGAGAATTGTCCTCAATGAAGGTCGTCTAGGGTGAATATTACACCGCTAGATTACATGAGATCTAATTGGTTAATTTACGGCTCGACCCGCCGCAACGAACGAAATGGTCCACAATAGCCTCATCTCAATGGCATAGTTCAATAAACTCAATCAAACAATCATAGAGCACAATTTGACCTCAAGTTGCAGAGTATGAGTTTTTGTACCTAAATTTTCAAAGGTCATTCAATGAATGTACAAATGTATTGGAGTTGAAGAACTGTGCCCTGATGTTGTGGATCCTATGTGGAACGAACAAAATGGTGAACAAAACAAGTGGTGGATTGGCTTACAACTTTACGAAGTTTTGTCAACAGAAAAGCAGAAAATAAGTAGTAGAGAGAGAGCAGGGAAAGAGCCCAAATTGATTAAATTGGACTCGCAAGGAAGAAAACAACGAGTGATATTATTAAATTACTGCGGCAAAATGGCGGTTATTATGGCTGACCAAGTCCTCTTCCGCTTCAATTTGGATACGCATTCCAAGGAGATACCGTAGTATCATCATCATGATCATTGTCACCTGAAATTATGTTATGCAACATTTAAAATACGTGTAGTTTTCTCCCAATTATATTAATTCGCATCTCCGACAGCGCGGACACCACCGATGTCACCTGTTTCGTATGTTGTGTTGTTGTTGGTTTGTTGTGTTTTGTGTTCTTACTGTTGTTTTTCTCCTTTTGTTTTTCATTTCAATAACATAAATAATATTTAATGAATAAATTAATGGCATCTTATTGTTCAAATGAAAACCACCATCATTGACCAATCAGGCCGTCATTCTTCATGTTCTTACCGTCTGTTGACCAGGGTCATCTAATTGTCAACTTCAAACAGTGTCGCCATCCAAATGATCTCACTACCTTATGGTCAATTCATAAGTCATCACAGTGATTAATCTGTTAAAACTTCTGTTTACAAGGCATTGTTTGAATAGATGTTGTACGTTAATTGCCAGGTTACATGTTCAATGCTAAAGGCAATGAGAATGTTATATCCTCCTGTAATGATTCGCAACGCCCATTGCCAATTTGGCCTAAACTTGATAAAGATTCCCTTTAAAAGGGAAAGCCGGCTTCAATGTATAGAAGAGGTCTTGTCATTAGTTTGGGTGAAAGGCGTAAGGTTTCAACAGGTTCTTGTATGCACAGATAACACTGAAAACTTGAACACTTTGAATGCAATTAACATTAAATACCCAACCTCTTATTGTTTCTCTGCTGCAGGTAATTACTATGAAGATCATCTCAGCATATTTGTGCCTCAAATTCGGATGGCAATGACCGGGGCAATGACCAGTCCTATTCGAGTGAAACCATTGCAATTTCATACCACCCAATTCGACCCACTTGAGCCAAAGAAAGGCAAGAAGAAAGGCCGTCCACGAGGCCGTTCATCAAAGACCACCCTGGATACGCCTGGAAAGACTGTACGCAACCAGAGCCGACGAAACTCCTATTCTTCCGATGGCAGTGCTCATCATTCCCCTCCCCTCAATGCAATGTCTTTGTTGGAGGCTACTTCAGCTGAATTGACTAATTACAACTACCAAGGCCTAGTCGTTGCCACAACCCCTTCTTCCCATCATGGTCAGTTTGAGAAGCGATCACCAACGGCTGGAGATGAAGCATGTGGTATTGGCCACGCTATCCGCGCTACGATGCCGTCTGATGGCGGTGTCCAGATGCAACCATTGGACATGACCAAATTATCAGCCGATAAAGCCAGAGATTTCTCTCATATCCCTGATAAAACGGACTACATAGACAGTTTCAAGTCTTCTGGTTCTGGACAGAGGATGATTTAAGGAAGCCCCATCATGCACTGTAAAAGTGTTATCACTAGAGTTTCAACTGCCACTTTACTTTTCAAACCCCATTGAACTCTGTGCAAAAGATGTTGTTTTAGAATTGCCCGTGTGTCATTATTAGTTGGTCGATTTCAGATCTAAAGTGATGTATGCATGAAGGATAATTCACACCTTCTGTAGATAACATAAAATGTGAAATCGACCGACCTTTTGAAGGTGTTTTTTGTGTAAATATATCTGTCAAAATTCAAATTTCACCATGCACGTGTGTATGCAGTGGGCGGGCAGTGGTGTCATGTTCACTCACACAGCTGTGCTAACCGCAAGACTTGCTGGGAAGTGCTTAAATCATCCTCTGGGTTCTGGAGATGATTCCAATGACCAGGATGATGGTAATATGCTCATGACTGGGAGTCACTCGTGTCCAGAGTGCGGCAAACGGTACAGCACGTCAAGCAATCTTGCAAGACATCGACAAACGCATAGGAGTGTGACTGATCAGAAAGCACGTAAATGCCCACATTGCGACAAGGTCTACGTGTCCATGCCAGCACTGTCAATGCATATCAGGTAAGCAAGAAAAGAAAACAAACAAACAAAATGTGACCAGATTTGGTCCAATCAGGCTAAAGTCGGCAAAATGAATTTGAGATAAGCAAAAAGTGAGAAGAAAAAACAATAAAAATACAAAACTAGACATATAGTTTCATAACTTTGCAACTAAGTATTCAACTGAGGATTCAACAACAGAAATATTATTGTATGTTCTGAGCAAGTTAGTAATGGTGGTAGCTCAATTTTCAAAAATTCCGAATTTAGCCTTAGTGGATCGGTTGTTTGATGTATATAGAATTGGCTTCATTATTAACTAAATGCAAACTATAGATGGCGCTATTTATCCTAAATCATATTTCTTTATTTGCAAGGGGTGGGTGATTAATACTGCCATTAAAACAGCTGGAATAGGTGAAACAAGCAACAAGGAAATTTTATAAACATACTTTATCAAACAATAAAAGGAGTTGTTTGTATTAAAAGCTTGAAAGAGTAATTTCCAGTAACTAAATAGCGCCACCAATTTTGTCATTAATAGATATATTTTATATCCGAAAAAGCTATAAAAATGCTATAAAAGTGAATAATTTTGTAAAAGAGTGAAAATTAAAGTTGAGAATGACTCAAAAGCATCTGTATACGTTAGCATGATATCACATTTAGCTGTTCAGGTCTAAAATTTGGTTGTACATGATGTTTTGTTTGAAAAACTAGCAAAGATCCCATCAAACAACAGCTAACAACCGTCACTAGAAACAAAACAAAGGACTGTGACTGTCCTTTTAAAGACTTTTCTTGTTTACAAATGAAACTTTTTACATTGAGTCAAAAGCCAATAAAAGTAATAACCAATTCAAGCATTGATACAAATGAGCACAATTATAACAAAAGTAGACGAAAATAACCACAATAATTAATCATTATTATGAAACAAAACACACATTTTCGTTGTCACTGCTACTTTTGAAAAGTTCAAAGATCATAGATTTTATTCCACTACTAAACTTGGTATTTGATAATCATCCCTTTAATTAGTCCTCAGTAGTCAGTACAGTACAGAAAATGAGCAACAAAATCCATCAAAATACGACTCGAATTAACCTGATTATACCCACCTCAAATATCAAATACCAGAATTAATAACTTCCTGAGGATTTACTTTGCCATAGAAACTGATTTGTTTTTGGTCAAATCGAAACTTTTGTACTAATAAGGTGTTTTATTGTTTCTTTGATTCTGTACAGGACACACAAGTTGGGTTGTAAGTGTCATATCTGTGGCAAGTGTTTCAGTAGACCGTGGTTGTTACAGGGACACATCAGAACGCATACAGGTAAGAATGCTGATAATTATATCAATACAATTATCAAAATAGTCTTTCAAAGATACATATTGTTTATCTAAATAAATATGGTTCATTTTAAATCGTTAATATAAAGCGAGCAGATCGATAGAGCTTTCAGTTTTGCATCTTGAGCGTCGCATATTGCAAATATAATGCCTTTTTTTCTCATTGGTACGTCGTAGAACTTACCACAGTCTATGCATGCAAGAGTCAAATTACACGCACAGTGAGTGAAAAGTGACCAAGCACACAGGCAACGCACACTGGAATACCAAAGTCGATCTAATTCAGAAATTTAACTTTTGCTTCTCCTAAATGATGATTGATCATCAAAGTTCTGTGTTATTCCCAAAGCTAACATCTTATATCTGTAAATACAAACCGAACCAGGTCAATACCCCATTTCTTTGGCAAGTTCTGACCTTGTAAAGAGTGAAAAATGAGTAAAATTATGACTTTTGACTCCTTCCTCCATAGAAAGTATTTCACACATGTTGTGTTTAAATCCAAATTTGCTACTCTTGAACTTTTGAGTATTTTTATCTAGCTAAAAGTACTGAATGTAAACATAACAAATTATCATTTATCGAGCAAACCAGATTGTTACCTCAAGATTTAAGAAAGATACGGCAGTTTTGGCACAGTATGAACGGGTTTTGGAGTGTCTGGTACCGTGCTAAGTAGGCGCTGGAAAAAGTCTAAGAGGCAAATGAGAAGGTATTTGCAATATGTGTGTCTTCAGGATGGAATTGTGCGCTCTATCGTCATATTTTTTTTTATTAAAAAAAGGCAAGTGTAACATGCCCAACATCATTTTGGTAAAAGTGTATACCTCAGAATCAATAAATCAATCCATCAAATCAATCAATCAATCAATCAACCCATCAATCAATCAATCATGAATTGCAAACCAATCAATCTATCTACCAATAATCAGTCATCGTGAATGTCAATCAATCAACCAATCGTGATTACCAATCAATCAATACAATACAAACCAATTATGAATACATATAAATATTAATCATTATTCACAGTGTAATACACCAAAATAGGGAAACACGTTGATTAAGCAAGTAAAAATACAATCTTTCAACCATTTTAATTAATTTTGTTTTCTTCTTTATCTTTTGTACAGGAGAGAAACCCTTCTCCTGCCCTCAATGTGGCAAAGCGTTTGCTGATAAATCAAACTTGAGGGCGCACATCCAAACCCACAGTAACATCAAACCATACGTGTGTGAGAAATGCAACAAAGCCTTCGCTTTGAAGAGTTACCTGTATAAACATGTGGAATCAGCTTGCACCAGAACTTCTTCATAAAAGAGTTATTTTTGGCCGAAGCTTGTAATCTGAACTTCAGAATGTGGAATTTGCCTCATAAGAAGAAGCTTGTTTGAACTTTGTGCCTTTAATGAACTTGAACTGACTTGTGCCGTTGATGAGTTGACTCTGCTTTTGACCAAGCAGGAGTTGGACTCTGCTTTTGATCAAGCAGGAGTTGACTCTGCTTTTGATCAAGCAGGAGTGATTATAGAGCTTAACATCACCATGTGGAATTTGCTTCATTAGCAACCTGTTGAAATCTGAATTTGAACTTTGCGGGGAACTTTGTGCCTTGAAGAGTTACTTCTACAAACGTGTGCATTCTTGTATTGCACGAGTGGACTTTCAGTTTTCTATAGGAAGTTTCGAACTGTTGATGACTAGCAGTATTATCAAACTTTGTGCCTTGAAGATAGAGACTAATACCTCTCCAAACAATGTGGAATATATGCTAGTCAATTAGGCCTATATCAATAATCAAGATTTATTGCATTTATTGAAATTGACTAAAACCTTTATTACATGTGAACTTGACGACAAAATGCATCTAAATTCAGACCTGTATAAAGCTATTGACAAAAGCGCAAACAGTTTGTGCTCATCATGTGAAATCATAATTCTTTGTTTAGTGTCCAGTTAGGGACATGCTGCTTAAAAGTGCCTTTGGTACAAGTGCCTTTGGTACAAGTGCCTTTGGTACAGGTGCCTTTAGTGTCCAGTTAGGGACATATTGCTTAAAAGTGCCTTTGATACAAGTGCTCAAACTTTATACTCCATTATGGCCATGCGTTTTGAATTGGGCCAGTAAATAGGTGGAGATGTTACATGCGCGCGACATTTTAGGGTTCATCTTTTTAATTTTCTCAGTTAATATGCAGCCTATGTAGTTAAATTTGGTGTCAAATTAAAGCTTGTGATGAGACCAATACAGGAAACCTTAAAAAAGTTGTAAAAAGTTGTTAACATTTGAATAATTTGCATCTAATTAGCATAATGTGCGGGGTGGAGGAGGATCAGGAGGAGGAGGATCAGGAGGAGCAAATTTAATAAAAGTGACCCCCAGGGGTCATATGATGCAAGAGGTCCATTTCTTTTTTCACATTTTTACAATTCACTTTAAACTGCATACTATAACACCATACAATCATATTCCAGGTAATTTAATTTGCTTTGAGAAGCAATTTTGCATATTTTATTTTCCGTTCGGGAATACATTGAAGTCAATGGGAAAATATGCCTTGAAAGAGGCTGGCGCAAAATCATTTTAATATTATTGAACCCTATGATGTTATATATGTATTTAAAGCTCTGACTGAGAGGAATTCAAATATGGAACTTTTAAATATGAGGGGTGAAGCTAACTTTTTTTTTTAATTTGTCAAATTTTACATTTTCCCCCTAAAATAGTTGGTATTTTCAGTTTCATAACTCCTTAGTGTTACACCCTGTGTCAATTTAAAGTGCATTTTTGGATTCCTTGGTTCATTTGCAGCCAGAAAATGTATACTTTTATATATGTTGGGTATAATATGTGAAAGATATTCATATCTAAACGAAAAAACATGCACTTTTCATCTCGCGAAAACATGTAACACATTACCGGCCCAACTCAAAACGCATGGCCTTATGCAATCTCTTTTTTTTATCTTAGATATTCTATTTTATTTTATTTTAATTGCCGAATTAAACCATCACGCAAACCATCGGCTCAGGTTGTATACCGTGCAGATGACGTCAAGAAAGCGGTGGGTGGGGTGGGGTGTGAGTGGGGGAGGGGAGGGGTGGAAGCTGTAGATGTAGCTTGCATTGGATTTTGTTCCGAAGCATGAACAGAACCATGATTCAGAAAATTGGTAAAGCCGGGAAGTACAGCAAATAATAGGCTAGTAGACGTATACTAACGATTAATTGAGAGTTCAAATTGCAATGATCAGAGCTAATGAGGCGCAAGGTCATGCATTAGTGGAGGCGCCGTATTTAGCGTTAGCTTTGGACATTTAATTATTTTCTTTATTTTTCACCCGACTTACCCGGGTGAAAAATAAAGAAAATAATTACATATCAAAGCTGACACTAAATACGGCACCTCCGCATTATGAATCCGAGATGAAATTACGCCAATCCTTTTTTAACGTAATGCAATTTTCATTTTAATTATAGAAAAGTGGACCACGTTCTTTCTATGCTACCCTATGGTATTTGATATAATAAGTAGAGTTGTGAACCTGTATCGTAGAAAAAAAATACTTCAGAAAATTTCATATTTCAATGTCTAGATTTTGCAATAACGAATCAGTATTGCTCAGTTTGTATTGTGATGTATATAAATTTGTTTTCTTGTATTAATAGTTTGCTGTGAATTGAATGACATTCTCTGTATATCGCTTGAATCGATTCAGAGCAGGCTACTATGGGACAAAATTGCAATGATGAAAATTATTAATTGTAAACTGCACGAGGTAATAAAATTGATGATGAAACGATCTGCTGAAAGAAACCAAAAGTGCTTGTCACAGTCCCTCCCTCCCCTCCCCTATTACACACATTAAATTCAATTTACGATGTTGTAATTTGAAGTAAACTTTCTGTCTTTGGAATTCCAGTTAATTCCTCACAAAATAACCTCCCCACACATAAGGAATGTTGCTCCTTATCCTGAATGTTTCCCCATTATATATTTTTCCCCATTTTAAGTTTTATTTTTTGTTTCTTACTTTTTCTCCTTGGTTTCTCTTCTTTCTCATATCTGCTTTCCATTTTGTTTTTATCCGACAGTAATCCCCTTTCTTCCTTACACTCCCTGTCTTCCCCTTTGCATTTGCAATGTTTATACTGTTCCCTTCTCTTCCTTTTCTCTTTTCTACCTCTTTCGTTTGTTGTTTTATGCAATTTCATATCATCTTTCAGTTGACCTTATCTCTTTTCTTCTCTCATCTGATCTCCCATTTTCTTCTTCCCTTCCTTTTTTCTTTTATTCTGTTATCTTCAAACCATTTTCTTCACCTCCTCTCTTCCCTATGCCTATATTTATCATTTCCCAGTCTTTTTTCTTTTCTCCCTTCCTGCTTCCTCTCAGTTTCCTTTTACGATATCCTTCTATCTCTTTCCCTTTCTTTTTCCCCTTTACACTTTATTTTCCCTTTCTTGCCTTCTTGCAAATTGGCTTTTTCCATGTTGTCTTTTTCAAAATTCTGTCCTCTTTTTTATTTCTCTATTTTAGTTTCCTTTTGTTCTTTTCTTTCTATCCCAATATTCATATTCTTGGTAATTCTCTTGCCTATGGCATGCCTTTTGGTGCCTTATAAGAATTCGGTGCATATTCTTGGGTAAATTCTCTTGCCTATGGCATGCCACTTGGTGCCTTATAAGAATTCGGTGCAATATGTGATAATCATTAATTACAATAACCACTGAAAAACGTACGTAATACCAGGGACCGTACAAGGTCCCTGGTAATACTCAGTAGGTTTCATCATCAATTTTCATTGCCTTGTGTAGACTTTGCTGTATGTTAGTGATCCATGTGTTCATAATAGGGATAGAAATAATATATATATTCAATAACCAAAATGTGATTAAAACATTAAATATTGCTCCTCAGCTCCTTCAAAAGTCCATGATCTACAGTGCAAATGTTTATGTTTAGTGTCAGGTTGGCTTTTGTTTGTTCAAGTCCGTTCTAAATCAACCCGTCAATTAATCATTGTTTGTTACATTTTAACCGTCCCCTCTGTAAGTAAAAAATCATAATGTATTCTCATTTAATTTAATCGTAACATATTTTGATCCTACTGGAAGACATACTGCAAAAAGCCGGGGTATACACGTTTTCCGAATCGGGATCAGGACCCTTCTATACACGTACCAGAAAGGCAAGCACACATAGGTCTATATTCAAAACAAACCTATACCTTAAAAAGCATTACCAAAAAGTGAACTTTGTCCCACAAATTTGCTTACATGCAAAACGTGGACTTCCACCCCAGACTTTTTCAGATTAATTTGGTGCCTTTGGTAATTTTTCTTTATAATTTGGACCTTCTTTGGTACATTTTCTCCTGAAAAGTATACCTTTTTGTCAATATTGAGGGAGGGATGCATAGGGGCATGCATGATGATCGAAGAGTTTTAAAGAAACCATTTTAGGGCAGTCAGGAATAAGTCCATTTCTGTTACAAATTTTAAAATTTTATGTGTTCTTTTTGTAATCGTTTAAAACGATCACAAAAAGAACACATAATTCGACCATAACATAATTTTGAATTAAAAAATCCTGTCATTTCATAAAGATTGAACTTTCCAAATTTTTACTTACCCTCCCACATGTCTATATACGAGTAGATACCATAAACTTATTTTAAAATCTAGTTTTCAAAAAAGTTTTTATACGACTTTTATACTAGCATATTTTGATGCAATAACTTTAACCTTTGTATACTTTTGTATTATATTGTACATAATGGAATTGATTTGTATGAAATAAAATATTTGAACATTAAGTGATAAGAATGCATTGTTTTTGTGATAATTTGAGTGAAGTGAGAATTTATGGTAGGCCTATCGGATATACAGGTTGTATCAAAGTGGTTGGTACCCATCAGTTTCCAGTGATTATGGATAAGACTATCTCATCAAAATGCAACATAAGAGCTACCTTATTTATAGATAAATGTTATAAAAGGTCATAAAACAATACATAAGTTTAGGACATTTCAAGAGGATCCAATATTGCATTATTGAAGTATAGTAGGCTTGTCAATAAACACCAAAAACTGATGGATACCAATCATTTTGATACAGCTTGTATTACGTTTCTGCGCAAGTCATTGATGACGTACAGGACATCACAAGTATGCAAAGTGTATATCAAATTACCAGGGATATATTCTTGCATATCAACTTTTTTAAACAGAATCTGTACATAAATAAAATGAAATACTAGGCAATGATTGTGCACCTGTATCCAATGAGGGACATATTTAAAGCATTCTAGTCCATTGAATGTGAAAAGAGGACATGTATGGACAGTCCATAGTTTGACCTGGTCCTCGGATGCATGGGGGCAGAGGGGGAAACATTATCCTGGTTTGAAATACCTGGACAAAATTGGCCAAAACTTGCAAAGAACATTTTTCTTTGGGTCTGTTTTAGACTAAAATTTTGACAAATTTTATTTTTAGCATTAAAATGTTTCATATTTAGGTGTATTTGTCCCAGTAAAATTTTGCTTTTGTCCTTATTTGAGATGGTGCTGATTTTGTCCTCATTTTGTGATTACCAATACATGCACCAAAATAAAAGTTGAGTACTTTAAAGTTAAATCTAACTTGCACTGATGGAACCAACCAATTGTTTGATGATGTCATATTATGAAAGTCCTTTCATTAGTAAAGTCTGATGACGTTTGTAAAAAAAAAACAGTTTGTAAAAAAAACCCAGTTAAAACGGTCAAATTTGATCTTTCAGGTTAAATTTTCAACATTTCAAAAATTTCAGGGAAAATTTCAAACTTACATCAGAGGGAGGGAGGAAGGGGGTCAGTTTCCTTATGAAAGCACTTTCATTTATAGGACATCATCATACTTTCATCAGTTTAGTTCTCCCTTAAAGAAATGAAAAAATACACGTTTTTAGTATCCTACAAATTTATTAGTACTTAAGTGTTGTAAAATGAGAAAGACATTGGTTAGGCTGTCTGTATATATTTACCTTTTCTACAAGTACTTATCTACATGGTGGTGTAGTACTAATACAATGAAAGTCTCAGAGCTGCCAGCCTTCAAAACCCTTTTCAGTATTCTGATTTAAAGCCATAATGTATGTTTTCCATCAAAAATTTATTTTTCTATTCTTTTCCAAAAATATTTGCAATAATTGACAAGTTTTTCTGTCACATTTTTTACTGATAAAGCAGACATTTTGCCAAACACCCCTACAACCCCTCTGGCTACGGACATGCTTTAGTCAAATCAGTACAAAGTACTGAAAATCAGTACTAGTAGTTGGCAGCTCTGTAGTCTGCCAGAAAGGATTTTTGGCAATTAATTTATAATTAAACGTGTAAAAAAAAATCAAATTGGCCATTGGAGGAGTCAAAAGCAACTAATTTCACAAAATGTTGTATTTATTTTATTCAAAGGGATGTCCATGACAGCTGAGAACATACCATTTGGGATAAACATGTTATACATGCATATAAAAGTGAATGCAAAACAGGTGATTTGTGAAATAGTTTAATGTTGAATTAAATCAGGGATTAAAATAAAATTAATCGATTTAAGTAAAATTACCGCCTGAGCACTACCTGTCGATCTAACATTGCCTCTGATTGGTCAATTATATGATATCGTCACTTTAACCACCAATCAGAATAGAGCTTTGCAAATAATTCACCCCAATTTTTTGTGTGGTGAAATTATTCTAACAATGTTGCTGATTGGTCCAATTGATAATTATAAATTCTTTTTGGCCAATGGGCAGGTAGTTCTCATGGAGTTAATCATTCAACCCTGTACATAACAAGACCCTGTCCCCTGCTGGATTAACTCCTCCGAATAGCCAATCATGATTATATAGAAAACTGACTCACAGACAAGTGAAACAATTACACATCACCTGAGTAACAATGTTGTAAATAAATTGGCCTATATGCTTCACCGTAACAGGGCGTAAGGCAATGCAAGCCCAAAATAATATGATTTAAATGACTTTTATCAAACTCAGGCAAACTGACACATAATTGAGAGAGCAAAAAATCCATGACTAAGCGGGGATTGAACCCAATGACAGATTGTTCAGTCATGACTAGGTTAGATTACCAGAGTATTGTCTATGAACTCAGGTAGTGTAGTGGTATTTCCACCAGTAATCAAGTGACCGGGGTTCAGTCCGAGCTGAGTCCTGGTTTTTTTGCTCTCTTAATTGAGTTTCATAAAAGTAATTTGCTACATAATTTTGTTTTACAAAATATAAATTAGTAACAGCAAATAAGTGCCCTTCTCTCTGTTTAATGCAGAGATTCCATACCTTCCTTCCACACAGGGGGTGTAGATTTCAAATGAAGTCATTCCATTTAAAAATCACACTCCCTGTGTTTAAGATCATGTCTTCCATATGGGGGTGTATAATGGACTACAATCTATTGATCCTAACCCCAAATTGGGTTGTGACCCATCATTTGAGATTTCCCTGTTCTGTTAGGGTGGTGGTACCTCTTGTTTTGCTTTCACAAATTTCTCTAGCCCTTTTGATGTGCTCCCATTCAAGGACCTTTCAATTTATTACCCGATTTAATACTTGTGTGACATGATCTGAAATAAGAAGAGGGCTCAAGATGATAGATGATAAACAGAGAGGAGGGCACATATTACTGAGTCACATACATGATCCATATTTAAATTACTTCAAATCTATACATTACGATTTAATATCAAAAATATGTTATTAATATTCCTGTAAAAATAGTACGAAATCTTTGGTGGGAATTAAGTACTTATATTAATTATATTAAAAAGTTACAATTCATCTTGAATATAGACAGTTATATTATTTACATAATCACCATGTGTTTTCAGCCTCAGGAATCAAAACCTCCTATCCAGGGAAACGGCAAAAACGGGTGATTCCACACAAGCATGCAAGAGCAGAATCCACATTAAATCATTTCAATTAGGGACTGTCTTTTGGATTTTGCAGGAGAGCATTAAAAAGCTCTACTGGAGCCTTCAAGGTGAGTTGTTTAGAGCATTTACAATAGAATGCAAAGAGAAAATGGTCAACTAAGGAGAGCTACAAATCACTCTCCTATATCAGGTTTAAGGAGAGCAGTAGAGAGCAATATTGCTCTCGCTCTGGCCCGACCAAAAGCGAAAATGAAATAGGGCTGATAAAGGAGATATTAATAGGGCCACACACTCACAGGCACGTACTGCTCCTTGTCCAAGGGCTCCTGAGGCAAAGCACTATCATTTTTTTGTTTTTAAAAATAAAAACTGATAGAACTATGCAAATGTTCATTATTATGCTTGAAGTTGATACAATGTAATGTAACTATTAACTCTCCTGGGTACGGAAGATGGAGCCATTGTTACATATCGGGACACAGAAAATGCTATACGACACAGAATAGCATGAGTCCGCTGCTCTCTTGAATTTAATACCACAAACAATTTTGGACAAAAGATTACAAAAATAGAGGGTAATTGTGAATCCTAAATACAGGTTTTGATACTGGGCTTATATTACTTCACATGGGATATTTTATATTAAATATTAAATGCACATCTATAGGAAATTTCAACTAAGAGTTACTTAGTACTTGAGGTTTGGCTTGCACAAGGTGTTACTAATAATAATTTGTTTCTGTCCCTTTTTAAACAATGTTCTGTAGATATGGAACTTCAGCACTTTTCAAGCTCTGTGGGATCCAACTCTACACTGAGTTACTACTCTGTTTTCAAACCTGAGATTGCTAAAGGAGACCAAGGAAGGAAAAATATCATCCTTGACAAGGATTTGAACCGTAGACCCAAGTGTATCTAGATTATAGATCAGCGCTCTTACCAACTGAGCTATAAGAAAGCCAATGGCATCGAAGCATTATAGTGTACTATACAGTATAAGGTTTCAAATCATACCTCTCCTGCTTCTCTATCAATAAGCATTAAGGAGAAATCATATTTTATAAATTCTAGCGAATTAATTAGAGAAAAAAGGATACCCAGAAGTCCCAGGTTCAATCTGAGTCAAGGAGGACATTTTTTCTTCCTTGGCTCCTTGAGGAAAAGAATAAATCATGTGCTATAGGGGATTTGTTTTCCGGCCTAGTGAAGATACAAATCATAATACATCATTGTAGTGCTCACCCAAGTGTGGTACAAATGTTTGACTGACTTGGACCATGGAAACTACTATTTCCATGCTCAGACTTATTACTGAAATTGATCATATAAAACCCCTATATAATTATGTTTTGATTCAAAATCATTAATACTGAACAAATTAACTTATATCTTTAGTGTTGGCTGATCCAGATCAGCAAGTGATAAATTGGGTCGATTTGAATCAGGATCTGGGAAAATTTTTATCACCTGCCAACTACTTTCCGATCTCTGAAACTCTAACTCTAATCTGTAAACCACACTAAAATACAGCAAAATATTCAGAAATATACATACATGTACATTCCATGTTTTAGTTCAAAGTTTCAGTTAATGGCTTACATCTATATTACAATAAGTACTCATTTGCCCATAACTTCATGAAATTATATGCACTGTCGGCAATACCGATTGTGACTTGTGTGAATTTTCAATCTGGAGAGTTACTAAAAAGAGAATGGCAATTTTTTTTTAATTAGGAAAAACAGCGTCGCCACTAGCAACAGTATTACTAAAAATAGATTGGCGACACTGTATTTTTCGGGATATGTGTCGCTATATGAAATGATACTTAACATGTATTATTAGATCTGAATCATAATCAGGATCAGTCAATCTGTGAAGTTTGTGATCAGAGACCCGGCAGTGCTGATCTTGGGCTGGATTGGCCAACACTAATATTTATAATAACTTGGAAAGAGTAGCAGTCAAATAAATAATAATATGTAAATAATCTTGATATTCAAAATATTATACATGTACAAACTTTTGTTATTCTGTGTAGACTCTCATTCATCCTGAGTAAGTTGAAACTATTGACTTGAATTAGATCTGGTCAACCAGCCCTACCTATTTGATATATAAACTGACATTGAAACGGAAACGTTCAGCAGAAGACAGGTTTCAGTCAAATAGGTATGTCTGGTTGGACATATTTAATTTGAATCATTAGTTTATTGGGCTATTACTAGTAACTACAGATATAAATACAAATATACTTGTTCAAATTGCTCCATTTTGTTTCCACCAAGAAAAAAGACTTTAAGGTATGACCACCAGTGTGTTTTAGAACTCTGAACAATTATGATACCTGGCTTGTCTCCAAAAACATTTTTGTTGAGGAATCTATTATACCTATACTTTTCATCAAAATGAGACCAAATCCATATATCATAAGTTTCTAGGAGTCAAGAATTAAAAATGTGCAAAACTGTTCATTTTGGTTGAAAAGTCAATAAAGAAAATGTGAAATTAGTGATATTACAAACAATTGGAATTTTTGCCGTGCGAAAAATGAATTGTGCAAAAATTTCAATTTTTACAATATCTTTATTCTGAAGACACAAGAGAAATCACCAGGGATAAATTCTTGTAACAATATCCTAAGTTATATCTTATAATTGCAAAACCATATGGCTATGGCCTCAACAGCCTAGAGATATATGGGTTATACTATTTTTCACCCTGATGTGGCAGTGAAGTTAGTGCGCATTTCATTGGGCGCAGTCTCAAATTGCTAGTATTCGCTCAAAGTGCTGGTGTACATGTACACACACACACCCTTAAAGACGCCACAACAGCTGCTGCAACACATAATTTGACGTCCCTGCCACATCAGGGTGAAAATTTGTACAGTTACAATGACCATGGAATTGAATTAATCTGTATTCAATTGAACTGAATTGAAGTAGCAGATGCTCTCAATTCCATATAAATCTATGACACCTTTACTTTCTTAGTCACATCTAGTCATGGGTAAACATTATGGGCCAGTTTCTCAAAGCATGGCTAGTGGTCAGGCTTCTTAAGCCATCAGACTTAAGCACAATTAGTCCTACATACCGGTGCTTACAATTTCTCATCGTACATCACCCAGAAAGATAAATCAATAATATGGATCCACATTGGTATGGCTAGCCTGCTGGCTTAGGAAGCCTGACCACTAGCCAAGCTTCGAGAAATCGGACCTATAAGTCCACACAATGGTAACGCAACCATGGTTGAGAGTAACGCCATGTTGGATTTTGCAGTGGCAGATTCGAAACAAGTGCGTTTACGCGGTTGCATCAGAAGCACGGGACAATTTGCCCTTCTATGCTTGTGTATATACCCCGCGGCATTTAAAGGTTCTAAGCATGCGTAATTTGAATTAGCCACTCCGAAATCCAACATGGCATCACCCTGAATATATGAGACGAGACAGTCTGTATACACGCCCTTTAAGATACAACTTAGTATTGTTACGACAATTTGGCCTCAGCCTATATCAGTACTTAGTGACCATTAGCAGCTTCTAGCTGGATATCAGCAAATCCCCCGTTATTTTGGCCAGTCTGTGCTGGTGGTCTCGGTGGCGGAGCCTCTGGTGGACGATTGGTACGTGTTTTCGCACGCGTAACATTTGATTTTGTTTGGCATGCCCAGGATTCTCCTCCTAGCGCTGCTTTGAGGTAGATAAGACCAGCAACGAAAATGGAGACACCTCCCAGAATGGTTGGCAGCTGGAAGATGCAGGGGATGCTTATTCTGGGAACAAAATTGAAAAAAGACCAAAAAAGGTTTTACACAAAGGAAGCAAGTTTTAAAATTTTGCTGTTGGCGTTGTTGTTGTTGTCATCATCATCATCACCGTCGTCGTCATCATCATCCTCATCAGTACATATGGAATTCTTAAAGGCCCATTCAGTGATTTCCTCATCCGGATGATCGTAAAAGTCATCAAAATTCAGATCATGGTATTTTTGTTGTTGTCATAGATGTGCTAACATAACCTGCTAGTGGTTCAGCCAAAAGCTGTGTATTTAAGACAAAATATTTGTGCATTTTACCTGAATCAGTAATTTATATACTGACAGTATATATATTAGCTACATGTATTTTAATGGGGCTTCAGCTTTGTCAATACTACTGTTTTCTTTGTTTTTTGCCAAATTTTTCATTTCAAAAATACCAAATGACAATTTTAATGTCTTATCCTTCACTTTTAAGCAATTTATAAACAATTTAAATTTGTTTACATTTGCCTGGCCTGGGATCACTGAATGGGACTTTACCCCGGGAAATTACGAGCTTCATAATCATGTGTATTTTATTGGGTTTTTATTTATTACCCAATACCCAAACAGTATTCTGCAGATCATTCCAATGCATTACTTTGCCTCTCAAATCTACAGAAGAAATTACTGGCATAAAACTCCACATACATTACACAGGATATAAAGTAATGTAATTTCTGCTCCCAAAATGGAAGACCAAGTTATCAATACTTTGATACCTGCTGTAGTAAATCAACTTGATACAGCTTTCTTCATGTGAAATAGACCACCTGAATTAAACGGCATGTTTATATCTGTTGTGCGTTTAGTATAGGGCTGCCATGCCATAATACACTTGCAATTCTTTTTGGATAATTTTCTCCCTTCTCTTTGAATTGAATTTGTGAAACTTTTGGTATGGAAAGCTCTATAAGGTTCGGTTTATAGTTAAGAATGCCAACATAAAATCTATTTTGCTGGCAAAATGACAGTACATCTCTTCAATAAACATATCTACACTCATTGGTCTTTTCACCCACTTGAAATCCATATACCCCCTGTAGAAGACATCATGTTAATCTCCCACACAGGGGGTGTAGATTTTGCATAGGTAACCTATCTATCTCTATCTCTATGACTGTGTTGGCAGGGTTACTAAAAACCCCCATTCATATTCCCTGTGACCTGTGTAGAAGATTAAGGTCATGTCTTCCATAGGGGGGTGTATGCATTTCAACTGAAATAGGCCATTCTTGATTTAGTTAGGGAAACTATTTTCTACAGAATATTTCTGCATGTTTTGATACAATTTACATGGCTTGAGTAGAATACTTACAGAAGATAAAACACAAATCGTACAAAGTAGTTGGTACTGACAGGTTCCAAGCGGCACATAACTGGATGCAGAATGTGCTGAAATCTGAAGGAAAAAATATATATGGATCACAATATTAATATATGGCTGTCTTTTCCCACCACTCGCTTCTTGGTAATTAATGCCATCCTTCTTTGTCCTTTTTAAATAAGAGAATAAATTAAATCAGTTTTGGTTTTTTACTGTTATTGTTTATTTTGAAAATGTTTGAATTTCTTCCTGAGCTTTTCCTTTATTTTCTCTGTAAAATTAACCCTTTTTTAAACAATAATATATGATAATAAAACTGCATTTATCCACTCTTTCTGGATAGTCACATCCCTCAAAGCGTGCCAAGGGTCAATATGCTGTCAAGTCCCTAAGGGCAGCGCAAGTTGACCTCAATGCTAAGTGACAGGCAACAGGCTCGGGCTGATCCCCTGCTCCTAACGAAAAGGACTGCAACTCCTCCATGTCCAGATATTGCTTATTTGGCACACAAGCCACCATTTTATGTTACATTTGTACTCTCCAAACCACGGCATGCCATGCACCCACTGTGGTGTCTGCACATGTTTTGAACTGGAAGGATTATTCTTCCTATAGCTTTCAAAATGGAGTATACAAATGTACTAATGTACCATACTGCATTGTTTAGAATAAGATCCTAATTTCATCATAACCCCATCCTAATTTAAACCCTAACCCTATATTTAATCCCAAACTCTCTTGGTTGACTCCCTTATTCTCAGGTCTTGCCCGGTACTTACTTTCTCTGTACTGTTGAGCCTTTTTTCCTGATACCCCTCGGATACTCCAGTACAACAATAAAAACACCAGCGGCACTGATGGATTCAGTTAAGAATTATAATCATTACTTTATTCATTGTACAACAAATAAAAACAAACACAAAATGGTGGCACTAAACAGGTGGTCATGTTAAATACACATTCCGAAATTTTGTTAAAAAGATCATTACAATTTGGAAGTACTTTTGTCATTCAAATTGTAGCCTACCGAATATAATGTTCTTTTACATAACAGAATTAGTCTAACAAAACTTGGTTTTGTGATTCTATTACGGTTCATGAAAATATTCATGTATTAGGAATTTTCAACACATTGTACATGTAGCCTTCTTATGTTGTGGACAATAACACTATGGGCTGTGCAATAAATATGAGCCCTGGTGGGAAGGTAAAATAGGGGGGGGGCGCAAGCAATTTTTGGCGAGCTGTTGGGAAATGTTACCCCCACAGGCTCATAATTATTGCACATCCCCTAAAATGATGACTTACTTTTCTGTAAGTTCCCATCACATATTTTTTTTAAACAATTGAAATAATAAAGGATACAGAGTGTAGACAGCAAAACCAAATCCATCGAAATCAAACAGGCCAACTATGCCACCCATCACCATCACTGAAAAGAAAAAAAGAAGTCTTGTGAAAATCTTCATATGCTGCTGAAAGCATTAATACCCCAGATTGTTACTTTTCATTTTATAATACAAGTAAAGTCACCACTTGTTAATACATTGTAGTCGGGCAGACTCGGGCTGGTAATTTTTTTTAAAGTTACCTGACCACAAAATAACTATTTGTATATATACTAAATTGTTTAGGTATTTAGTCTCAGATGACATTGCACTGCCATCAAGTACTTGTATTGCTCTCATTCATGTTATAAGTTACATTGGTTGCAGAACTGGCTAGCTGATACATGCCCAATCCATCTCAACTAGGCAATCTAAATTGTACTCACCATTTACATCCCAAGGTATTTTAGTATATCCACCTCACACATTTCCATTATATAACCAGTAACAGACAAAATATCAAAATTGATGCCTCATTATGACATGTATGATATATCACAGACTATCACATGTATTCAAAATTGATGCCTGAATTTGACCTGAACCAATTGACCTATAACCTGACATTTGATGACCTTATAGCCTTTTTTAATCTCTTTTCCTAGCAGCACATTATAGATAATACATACATGGTGTAGTATTAAATTGTCTATGTGGAAGAGATTAGGCCTATTTAATTTATTCAGTGTTATAATCAGTGAGTACATTTCTATAGATAGTATAACAAAGGATTTAATGTATTCTATTCATGTATTCTACTTGGACATGTTCAATAGAATAAATTATGGTTTGTTATGAAACACACATCTCAGTTACCAGGATACAGTAAACAAAAAAATATATAGGGCTAAAATGATTTTCTAAAATGGTTTAAAACCACTTTGTATGTAGAGATATTTTATAAGTTCAGGACATGAGATGATGAACATATTTATATACTTTATAAATTTGCAACAAAAAAAAAGAAGATTAGTACTGATGAAAATCAGGGTATTATATCGCCTTAAGGTGACAAACTTGTATAATATTAATGCAAACCTTTAGATACCGTACTGTCGTAGAACAGGGCATGAACATAGAAATATAGTTTTCCTCAAAATTCTTCAGAAACGGCAGAAAATAAATTGAATGCAGATTGCAGGTATGTCAAGAATGTCATTATAAAAGACTAAGAACTGTAAGTCATGCTTGCGAGACTATTCCTGTGGGTAACCCATTGAACCGGCTATACACATCCTGAAACTAAACAACCACAAACTGCAGATCTGAATATACCTGGTACTGTACTGTGGTCCTTGGCTTACTCAGCAACTTTATGTTGTGTAACAGGATTTAAACCTTTACCATGTACAATGACATAGCAAAACTATCACAAACAGCCTAATAGCGATAGAAATAATGTTGCCTTTCTGGGAACTAATAAGGAGCCAATTTGAGCAACTATCAGAAATGTTCACATTCGGGGTTAACATTTACACTGAAAGTGTTCTTGTTTTTTTATTATCATGGATGCATAAAAAAGAGACAATATTTGACATTGTTGAATCAGTGAAGACTTCTCATTTAAACCATATCCTTAAGTCTGGTTATCCTGAATCCACCTTTATTAATTATTAGTTGTGTGAAATATTCTCTATTGTAAAAAGTCAGGTTTGCGTTAGAACCCGATAGGTAGGATTTGTAGTAGACCTCTGTTGCACTTTTTTGCAATGCTTGTTAAATGTTCTGTTGATGAGAAATTTGGATGATAGTTACATGTATTTTGCTGAGTCAACTATATCCTTTAGAGCAAAGGTTGCCTAATTTGAACATTGCCTGTCATGATCTTTCGGCTGTGTTTACTTCAGAACTTCCATTGCATTCATGCTTCATTGATTTCTACTATATTTTAATAGCAATATACTCCAAGCCTCAAATGTGAAGCTACAGGTAAGAATAAAACACAATCATGCAATTACTGCACATGCTGAGATGTAGGCCTTAATATTCCTGCAAACAAGACTTTCAGTCTTTATAACATAAACATAATGACATCTATGGACATCCAATAATATGTCTATCTATGACAAATGATGATACTGTCTGAGTACTTACAGTTTACTAAAACTATACACATGTTATGTAGTTGTGTAGGCTAGGCCTATGTCACATTGATAAAGATATCTAGTATAAACAACAAGAATAAATTTATAATTTTTCTGCTCATGATACTAAATACCGTACTGATGCTGATCAATTCAAGACACAAGTCATTAACTACCAGTCTTCTTCTTCTTTCGTGTCCTTACATCAAACTGTACTTATCCACTGAGAAACACACTTTTGTGCCCGTTGAGAAAATTGCGCCAGATCGTCTGTCGTCACAGGATCTTCCAAAAGCGGGCATTCCAGCAGATGCTGCATCGTCTGTGGCTCTTGTCCACAATCACACATGGTCGGGCCACTGATGTATCCCCATTTGTGAAGGGTATCCTTGCAACGTCCCAACACCGGTTCGGAGGCGGTTAAGGCATCTCCAGTTTGCCCAGACTTCGCTTTGCTCCTGGAGGTAGTGATTCTGTGGGTTGAATCCCCATCTCAGTGGTGACTGCTTCAGATGAAAGCCTTTCTTTCCACATCTGGGTGCGAGCCTCTGATGATGTTGTTTGCAGAGGGAGGGTACTTGTGATGAAGCTTTTCCTTGACTTCAGCCGTCTGGTTGGTGGTGTGTGGTTGAAGAGGGGGTGTCTTACGTCCGTGGTCTGTTTACTGGCGTTCTCTTTGCTTGCCACAGCTCTCCGGATGTCAGGTGGTGCGATACCTGCCAAGAGGTAGATGTCCATGTTGGTAGGCCTTAGACATCCTGTGATGGAGCGGCAGCTTGCGCTGAGTGCAGAGTCTAGCTTCCTAGCATGTGATGATCTCTCCCAAGCAGGGCAAGCGTATTCCGCGGTGGAGAAACTCAAAGCCAGTGCTGTTGATCTGATGGTATCTGGGCTAGCACCCCATCTGGTGTTGGCAAGTTTGCGCAAGATGTTGTTGCGTGTGCTGACCTTGGCCTTGGTCTTCTCCACGTGGGCCTTGTAGGATAGGCATCGATCTAGTGTGACCCCCAGGTACACTGGGTTAGGGCAGAAAGGGAGCTTGGTACCAGACCAGGTGATGTTCAACTGTCGCTATTTCCTTGTTGATAAGGTGGAAGGCACAGACCTGGGTCTTCCCTGGGTTTGCTTGGCAGTTGATTCTCGTCGTAGTACTCTCCTAGTCCAGTCAGTGTATCTGTCAGTGTGTCTTCGATCACCTCAAAGCTGGTACTCTGGCTGGTTACGCATAAGTCATCTGCATATATAAACCGCTTGGTTTGGCTGTCAACTGGCTGGTCGTTAGTATAGATGTTGTATAGCAGAGGAGCTAGGACACTTCCTTGGGTGAGTCCGTTTCGTTGTCTGCGCCATCGGCTTCGCTTCCCTCCTAGTTCAACAAAGAACATTCTGTTCTGGAGCAGGGTTTGTAGAAGCCTGGTGAGGTGGACATCCTTAGTCATCTCAAGCACTTTGGCGAGTAGTCAGCGATGGTTGACGGTGTCATAAGCTGTAGAAAGGTCGACGAAGACAGCACCTGTGATCTGCCCTCTCTCAAATCCATCCTCAATGTGTTGGGTGAGGTTTAGCAGCTGGCTGGTTGTTGATTTGCCTGGGCGGAAGCCAGCTTGTTCAGGGATCAGTAGACCATCTACATGTGATGCAAGGCGGTTCAGGATGAGCCGCTCAAACAGCTTGTAGCTATGGCATAGCAGAGATATTGGTCTGAAGCTCTTTGCCTCTGATGGGTCCTTTCCTGGTTTCAGTAA